>NC_134083.1:42387053-42586053 GCF_000715075.1 Nicotiana tabacum | reverse complement strand
CTGGCATCTAGGCTTGCATGTTCTGCAAACTCAGTCGCATCTTGAGCAGCAGAGGTAGCATCCTTAAATTTCATGTTCCAATTCTGCCTGCCAACAGAAATATTACCATTACCATCTCTAGGAAATGATTGCCCTTGTTCCAACCTTTCATCCTTGAAACCTAAGTGGCATGAACCACCATAATCAACACAATATTGCCTTGAAAGTTCTACAACATCTCTCGCAGCTAGGTTTGCATGTTCTGCAAACTCAGCCGTTGCGTGAGCAGCAGAGGTAGCATCCTCAAATTTCATGTTCCAATTCTGCCTGCAAACTGAAAAATTACCATTACCATCTCCAGGAAATGATTGCCCATGTTCCAACCTTTCATCCTTGAAAGCTAAGTGGCATGAACCAGCATTATCAACACAATATTGCCTTGAAAGTTCTACAACATCTCTCGCAGCTAGGTTTGCATGTTCTGCAAACTCAGCCGTTGCGTGAGCAGCAGAGGTAGCATCCTCAAATTTCATGTTCCAATTCTGCCTGCCAACAGAAAAATTACCATTACCATCTACAGGAAATGATAGCCCATGTTCCAATCTTTCATCCTTGAAACCTTAGTGGCATGAACCACCCTTATCAACACAACATTGCCTTGGAAGTTCTACAACAGCTCTGGCTAGGCTTGCATGTTCTGCAAACTCAGCCGCTGCTTGAGCAGCAGAGGTAGCATCCTTAAATTTCATGTTCCAATTCTGCCTGCCAACAGAAAAATTACCGTTACCATCTCCAGGAAATGATTGCCCATGTTCCAACCTTTCAACCTTGAAACCTAAGTTCCATGAACCACCATCATCAACACAATATTTCCTTGTAAGTTCTACAACAGCTCTGGCAGCTAGGCTTGCATGTTCTGCAAACTCAGCCGCTGCTTGAGCAGCAGAGGTAGCATCCTTAAATTTCATGTTCCAATTCTGCCTGCCAACAGAAAAATTACCATTACCATCTCCAGGAAATGATTGCCCATGTTCCAACCTTTCAACCTTGAAACCTAAGTGCCATGAACCAACATCATCAACACAATATTTCCTTGAAAGTTCTATAACAGCTCTGGCAGCTAGGCCACCATGTTCTGCAAACTCAGTCGCTGCTTGAGCAGAAGAGGTAGCATCCGTAAATTTCATGTTCTAATTCTTCCTGCCAATAGAAAATTTACCATCTCCAGGAAATGATTTCCCATGTTCCAACCTTTCATCCTTGAAACCTAAGTGGCATGAACCACCATCATCAACACAATATTGCATTAAAAGTTCTACTATATCTCTTGCAGCTAGGCTTGCATGTTCTGCAAACTCAGTCGCTGCTTGAGCAGCAAAGGTAGCATCCTTAAATTTCATGTTCCAATTCTGCCTGCCAACAAAAATATTACCATTACCATCTCTAGGAAATGATTGCCCATGTTCCAACCTTTCATCCTTGAAACCTAAGTGGCATGAACCGGTATCATCAACACAATATTGCCTTGAAAGTTCTACAACAGCTCTGGCAGCTAGGCTTGCATATTCTGCAAAATCAGCCGCTGCTTGAGCAACAGAGGTAGCATCCTTAAATTTCATGTTCCAATTCTGCCTGCAACAGAAATATTACTACTACCACCTCCAGGAAATGATTGCACATGTTCCAACCTTTCAACCTTGAAACCTAAGTGCCATGAACCACCATAATCAACATAATATTGCCTTGAAAGTTCTACAACAGCTCTGGCAGCTAGGCTTGCATGTTCTGCAAACTCAGCCGTTGCTTGAGCAGCAGAGGTAGCATCCTTAAATTTAATGTTCCAATTCTGCCTGCCAACTGAAGAATTACCATTACCATCTCCATGAAATGATTGCCCATGTTCCAACCTTTCATCCTTGAAACCTAAGTGGCATGAACCAGCATTATCAACACAATATACCCTTGAAAGTTCTACAATAGCTCTTGCAGCTAGGCTTGCATATTCTGCAAACTCAGCCGCTGCTTGAGCAGCAGAGGTAGCATCCTTAAATTTCATGTTCCAATTCTACCTTCCAACAAAAAAATTACAATTACCATCTCCAGGAAATGATTGCCCATGTTCCAACCTTTCATCTTTGAAACCTAAGTGGCATGAATGACCATCATCAACACAATATTGCCTTGAAAGTTCTACAACAGCTCTGGCGGCTAGGTTTGCATGTTCTGCAAACTCAGCCACTGCTTGAGCAGTAGAGGTAGCATCCTTAAATTTCATGTTCCAATTCTGCCTGCCAACAGAAAAATTACCATTACCATCTCCAGGAAATGATTGCCCATGTTCCAACCTTTCATCCTTGAAACCTAAGTGGCATGAACCACCATCATCAACACAATATTTCCTTGAAAGTTCTACAACAGCTCTGGCAGCTAGGCATGCATGTTCTGCAAACTCAGCCGCTGCTTGAGCAGCAGAGGTAGCATCCTTAAATTTCATGTTCTAATTCTGCCTGCCAACAGAAATATTACCATTACCATCTCTAGGAAATGATTGCCCATGTTCCAACCTTTCATCCTTGAAACCTAAGTGGCATGAACCAGCATCATTAACACAATATTGCCTTGAAAGTTCTACAACAGCTCTGGCAGCTAGGCTTGCATGTTCTGCAAAATCAGCCGCTGCTTGAGCAACAGAGGTAGCATCCTTAAATTTCATGTTCCAATTCTGCCTGCCAACAGAAAAATTACTACTACCACCTCCAGTAAATGATTGCCCATGTTCCAACCTTTCAACCTTGAAACCTAAGTGGCATGAACCACCATCATCAACACAATATTGCCTTGAAAGTTCTACAACATCTCTGGCAGCTAGGCTTGCATGTTCTGCAAACTCAGCCGTTGCTTGAGCAGCAGAGGTAGCATCATAAATTTCATGTTCCAATTCTACCTGCCAACAGAAATATTACCATTACCATCTACAGGAAATGATTGCCCATGTTCCAATCTTTCATCCTTGAAACCTTAGTGGCATGAACCATCATTATCAACACAACATTGCCTTGGAAGTTCTACAACAACTCTGGCAGCTAGGCTTGCATGTTCTGCAAACTCAGCCGCTGCTTGAGCAGCAGAGGTAGCATACTTAAATTTCATGTTCCAATTCTGCCTGCCAACAGAAAAATTACCATTACCATCTCCAAGAAATGATTGCCCATGTTCCAACCTTTCAACCTTGAAACCTAAGTGCCATGAACCACCATCATCAACACAATATTTCCTTGAAAGTTCTACAACAGCTCTGGCAGCTAGGCTTGCATGTTCTGCAAACTCAGCCGCTGCTTGAGCACCAGAGGTAGCATCCTTAAATTTCATGTTCCAATTCTGCCTGCCAACAGAAAAATTACCATTACCATCTCCAGGAAATGATTGCCCATGTTCCAACCTTTACACCTTGAAACCTAAGTGCCATGAACCACCATCATCAACACAATATTTCCTTGAAAGTTCTACAATAGCTCTGGCAGCTAGGCCACCATGTTCTGCAAACTCAGTCGCTGCTTGAGCAGCAGAGGTAGCATCCTTAAATTTCATGTTCTAATTCTGCCTGCCAATAGAAAATTTACCATCTCCAGGAAATGATTGCCCATGTTCCAACCTTTCATCCTTGAAACCTAAGTGGCATGAACCACCATCATCAACACAATATTGCATTAAAAGTTCTACTATATCTCTTGCAGCTAGACTTGCATGTTCTGCAAACTCAGTCGCTGCTTGAGCAGCAAAGGTAGCATCCTTAAATTTCATGTTCCAATTCTTCCTGCCAACAAAAATATTACCATTACCATCTCTAGGAAATGATTGCCCATGTTCCAACCTTTCATCCTTGAAACCTAAGTGGCATGAACCACCATAATCAACACAATATTGCCTTGAAAGTTCTACAACAGCTCTGGCAGCTAGGCTTGCATGTTCTGCAAACTCAACCGCTGCTTGAGCAGCAGAGGTAGCATCATAAATTTCATGTTCCAATTCTACCTGCCAATAGAAAAATTACAATTACCATCTCCAGTAAATGATTGCCCATGTTCCAACCTTTCATCCTTGAAACCTAAGTGGCATGAACCACCATCATCAACACAATATTGCCTTGAAAGTTCTATAACAGCTCTGGCAGCTAGGCTTGCATGTTCTTCAAACTCAGCCGCTGTTTGAGCAGCAGAGGTAGCATCCTTAAATTTCATATTCCAATTCTACCTGCCAACAGAAAAATTACAATTACCATCTCCAGGAAATGATTGCCCATGTTCCAACCTTTCATCTTTGAAACCTAAGTGGCATGACCCACCATCATCAACACAATATTGCCTTGAAAGTTCTACAACAACTGTGGCAGCTAGGTTTGCATGTTCTGCAAACTCAGCCGCTGCTTGAGCAGCAGAGGTAGCATCCTTAAATTTCATGTTCCAATTCTGCCTGCCAATAGAAAAATTACCATTACCATCTCCAGTAAATGATTGCCCATGTTCCAACCTTTCATCCTTGAAACCTAAGTGGCATGAACCAGCATCATCAACACAATATTGCCTTGAAAGTTCTACAACAGCTCTGGCAACTAGGCTTGCATATTATGCAAACTCAGCTGCTGCTTGAGCAGCAGAGGTAGCATCCTTAAATTTCATGTTCTAATTCTGCCTGCCAACAGAAAAATTACCATCTCCAGGAAATGATTGCCCATGTTCCAACCTTTCATCCTTGAAACCTAAGTGGCATGAACCACACTCCTCAACACAATATTGCCTTGAAAGTTCTACAACAGCTCTGGCAGCTAGGCCTGCATGTTCTGCAAACTCAGCCGCTGCTTGAGCAGCAGAGGTAGCATCCTTATATTTCATGTTCCAATTTCTACCTGCCAATAGAAAAATTACAATTACCATCTCCAGGAAATGATTGCCCATGTTCCAAACTTTCATCTTTGAAACCTAAGTGGCATGAACCACCACCATCAACACAATATTGCCTTGAAAGCTCTACAACAGCTCTGGCAGCTAGGCTTGCATGTTCTGCAAAATCAGCCGCTGCTTGAGCAACAGAGGTAGCATCTTTAAATTTCATGTTCCAATTCTGCCTGCCAACAGAAAAATTACTACTACCACCTCCAGGAAATGATTGCCCATGTTCCAACCTTTCATCCTTGAAACCTAAGTGGCATGAACCACCATCATCAACACAATATTGCATTGAAAGTTCTACTATATCTCTGGCAGCTAGGCTTGCATGTTCTGCAAACTCAGTCGCTGCTTGAGCAGCAGAGGTAGCATCCTTAAATTTCATGTTCCAATTCTGCCTGCCAACAGAAATATTACCATTACCATCTCTAGGAAATGATTGCCCTTGTTCCAACCTTTCATCCTTGAAACCTAAGTGGCATGAACCACCATAATCAACAAAATATTGCCTTGAAAGTTCTACAACATCTCTCGCAGCTAGGTTTGCATGTTCCACAAACTCAGCCGCTGCTTGAGCAGCAGAGGTAGCATCCTTAAATTTCATGTTCCAATTCTGCCTGCAAACTGAAAAATTACCATTACCATCTCCAGGAAATGATTGCCCATGTTCCAACCTTTCATCCTTGAAACCTAAGTGGCATGAACCACAATCATCAACACAATATTGCCTTGAAAGTTCTACAACAGCTCTGGCAGCTAGGCTTGCATGTTCTGCAAACTCAGCCGTTGCTTGAGCAGCAGAGGTAGCATCATAAATTTCATGTTCCAATTCTACCTGCCAACAGAAATATTACCATTACCATCTACAGGAAATGATTGCCCATGTTCCAATCTTTCATCCTTGAAACCTTAGTGGCATGAACCATCATTATCAACACAACATTGCCTTGGAAGTTCTACAACAACTCTGGCAGCTAGGCTTGCATGTTCTGCAAACTCAGCCGCTGCTTGAGCAGCAGAGGTAGCATACTTAAATTTCATGTTCCAATTCTGCCTGCCAACAGAAAAATTACCATTACCATCTCCAAGAAATGATTGCCCATGTTCCAACCTTTCAACCTTGAAACCTAAGTGCCATGAACCACCATCATCAACACAATATTTCCTTGAAAGTTCTACAACAGCTCTGGCAGCTAGGCTTGCATGTTCTGCAAACTCAGTCGCTGCTTGAGCAGCAGAGGTAGCATCCTTAAATTTAATGTTCCAATTCTGCCTGACAACAGAAAAATTATCATTACCATCTCCAGGAAATGATTGCCCATGTTCCAACCTTTCAACCTTGAAACCTAAGTGCCATGAACCACCATCATCAACACAATATTTCCTTGAAAGTTCTACAACAGCTCTGGCAGCTAGGCCACCATATTCTGCAAACTCAGTCGCTGCTTGAGCAGCAGAGGTAGCATCCTTAAATTTCATGTTCTAATTCTGCCTGCCAATAGAAAATTTACCATCTCCAGGAAATGATTGCCCATGTTCCAACCTTTCATCCTTGAAACCTAAGTGGCATGAACCACCATCATCAACACAATATTGCATTAAAAGTTCTACTATATCTCTTGCAGCTAGGCTTGCATGTTCTGCAAACTCAGTCGCTGCTTGAGCAGCAAAGGTAGCATCCTTAAATTTCATGTTCCAATTCTGCCTGCCAACAAAAATATTACCATTACCATCTCTAGGAAATGATTGCCCATGTTCCAACCTTTCATCCTTGAAACCTAAGTGGCATGAACCAGCATCATTAACACAATATTGCCTTGAAAGTTCTACAACAGCTCTGGCAGCTAGGCTTGCATGTTCTGCAAAATCAGCCGCTGCTTGAGCAACAGAGGTAGCATCCTTAAATTTCATGTTCCAATTCTGCCTGCCAACAGAAAAATTACTACTACCACCTCCAGTAAATGATTGCCCATGTTCCAACCTTTCAACCTTGAAACCTAAGTGCCATGAACCACCATAATCAACACAATATTGCCTTGAAAGTTCTACAACAGCTCTGGCAGCTAGGCTTGCATGTTCTGCAAACTCAGCCGTTGCTTGAGCAGCAGAGGTAGCATCATAAATTTCATGTTCCAATTCTACCTGCCAACAGAAATATTACCATTACCATCTACAGGAAATGATTGCCCATGTTCCAATCTTTCATCCTTGAAACCTTAGTGGCATGAACCATCATTATCAACACAACATTGCCTTGGAAGTTCTACAACAACTCTGGCAGCTAGGCTTGCATGTTCTGCAAACTCAGCCGCTGCTTGAGCAGCAGAGGTAGCATACTTAAATTTCATGTTCCAATTCTGCCTGCCAACAGAAAAATTACCATTACCATCTCCAAGAAATGATTGCCCATGTTCCAACCTTTCAACCTTGAAACCTAAGTGCCATGAACTACCATCATCAACACAATATTTCCTTAAAAGTTCTACAACAGCTCTGGCAGCTAGGCTTGCATGTTCTGCAAACTCAGCCGCTGCTTGAGCAGCAGAGGTAGCATCCTTAAATTTAATGTTCCAATTCTGCCTGACAACAGAAAAATTACCATTACCATCTCCAGGAAATGATTGCCCATGTTCCAACCTTTCAACCTTGAAACCTAAGTGCCATGAACCACCATCATCAACACAATATTTCCTTGAAAGTTCTACAACAGCTCTGGCAGCTAGGCCACCATATTCTGCAAACTCAGTCGCTGCTTGAGCAGCAGAGGTAGCATCCTTAAATTTCATGTTCTAATTCTGCCTGCCAATAGAAAATTTACCATCTCCAGGAAATGATTGCCCATGTTCCAACCTTTCATCCTTGAAACCTAAGTGGCATGAACCACCATCATCAACACAATATTGCATTAAAAGTTCTACTATATCTCTTGCAGCTAGGCTTGCATGTTCTGCAAACTCAGTCGCTGCTAGAGCAGCAAAGGTAGCATCCTTAAATTTCATGTTCCAATTCTGCCTGCCAACAAAAATATTACCATTACCATCTCTAGGAAATGATTGCCCATGTTCCAACCTTTCATCCTTGAAACCTAAGTGGCATGAACCAGTATCATTAACACAATATTGCCTTGAAAGTTCTACAACAGCTATGGCAGCTAGGCTTGCATGTTCTGCAAAATCAGCCGCTGCTTGAGCAACAGAGGTAGCATCCTTAAATTTCATGTTCCAATTCTGCCTGCCAACAGAAAAATTACTACTACCACCTCCAGTAAATGATTGCCCATGTTCCAACCTTTCAACCTTGAAACCTAAGTGCCATGAACCACCATAATCAACACAATATTGCCTTGAAAGTTCTACAACAGCTCTGGCAGCTAGGCTTGCATGTTCTGCAAACTCAGCCGCTGCTTGAGCAGCAGAGGTAGTATCATAAATTTCATGTTCCAATTCTACCTGCCAACAGAAAAATTACAATTACCATCTCCAGTAAATGATTGCCCATGTTCCAACCTTTCATCCTTGAAACCTAAGTGGCATGAACCACCATCATCAACACAATATTGCCTTGAAAGTTCTACAACAGCTCTGGCAGCTAGGCTTGCATGTTCTGCAAACTCAGCCGCTGCTTGAGCAGCAGAGGTAGCATCCTTAAATTTCATGTTCCAATTCTACCTGCCAACAGAAAAATTACAATTACCATCTCCAGGAAATGATTGCCCATGTTCCAACCTTTCATCTTTGAAACCTAAGTGGCATGACCCACCATCATCAACACAATATTGCCTTGAAAGTTCTACAACAGCTGTGGCAGCTAGGTTTGCATGTTCTGCAAACTCAGCCGCTGCTTGAGCACCAGAGGTAGCATCCTTCAATTTCATGTTACAATTCTGCCTACCAATAGAAAAATTACCATTACCATCTTCATTAAATGATTGCCCATGTTCCAACCTTTCATCCTTGAAACCTAAGTGGCATGAACCAGCATCATCAACACAATATTGCCTTGAAAGTTCTACAACATCTCTGGCAACTAGGCTTGTATATTATGCAAACTCAGCTGCTGCTTGAGCAGCAGAGGTAGACCCCTTAAATTTCTTGTTCTAATTCTGCCTGCCAACAGAAAAATTACCATCTCCAGGAAATGATTGCCCATGTTCCAACCTTTCATCCTTGAAACCTAAGTGGCATGAACCACACTCCTCAACACAATATTGCCTTGAAAGTTCTACAACAGCTCTGGCAGCTAGGCCTGCATGTTCTGCAAACTCAGCCGCTGCTTGAGCAGCAGAGGTAGCATCCTTAAATTTCATGTTCCAATTCTACCTGCCAACAGAAAAATTACAATTACCATCTCCAGGAAATCATTGCCCATGTTCCAACCTTTCATCTTTGAAACCTAAGTGGCATGAACCACCATCATCAACACAATATTGCCTTGAAAGTTCTACAACAGCTCTGGCAGCTAGGCTTGCATGTTCTGCAAAATCAGCCGCTGCTTGAGCAACAGAGGTAGCATCTTTAAATTTCATGATCCAATTCTGCATGCCAACAGAAAAATTACTACTACCACCTCCAGGAAATGATTGCCCATGTTCCAACCTTTCATCCTTGAAACCTAAGTGGCATGAACCACCATCATCAACACAATATTGCATTAAAAGTTCTACTATATCTCTGGCAGCTAGGCTTGCATGTTCTGCAAACTCAGTCGCTGCTTGAGCAGCAGAGGTAGCATCCTTAAATTTCATGTTCCAATTCTGCCTGCCAATAGAAATATTACCATTACCATCTCTAGGAAATGATTTCCCTTGTTCCAACCTTTCATCCTTGAATCCTAAGTGGCATGAACCACCATAATTAACACAATATTGCCTTGAAAGTTCTACAACATCTCTCGCAGCTAGGTTTGCATGTTCTGCAAACTCAGCCGCTGCTTGAGCAGCAGAGGTAGCATCCTTAAATTTCATGTTCCAATTCTGCCTGCAAACTGAAAAATTACCATTACCATCTCCAGGAAATGATTGCCCATGTTCCAACCTTTCATCCTTGAAACCTAAGTGGCATGAACCACCATCATCAACACAATATTGCCTTGAAAGTTCTACAACAGCTCTGGCAGCTAGGCTTGCATGTTCTGCAAACTCAGCCGTTGCTTGAGCAGCAGAGGTAGCATCATAAATTTCATGTTCCAATTCTACCTGCCAACAGAAAAATTACCATTACCATCTACAGGAAATGATTGCCCATGTTCCAATCTTTCATCCTTGAAACCTTAGTGGCATGAACCACCATTATCAACACAACATTGCCTTGGAAGTTCTACAACAGCTCTGGTAGCTAGGCTTGCATGTTCTGCAAACTCAGCCGCTGCTTGAGCAGCAGAGGTAGCATCCTTAAATTTCATGTTCCAATTCTGCCTGCCAACAGAAAAATTACCATTACCATCTCCAGGAAATGATTGCCCATGTTCCAACCTTTCAACCTTGAAACCTAAGTGCCATGAACCACCATCATCAACACAATATTTCCTTGAAAGTTCTACAATAGCTCTGGCAGCTAGGCTTGCATGTTCTGCAAACTCAGCCGCTGCTTGAGCAGCAGAGGTAGCATCCTTAAATTTCATGTTCCAATTCTGCCTGCCAACAGAAAAATTACCATTACCATCTCCAGGAAATGATTGCCCATGTTCCAACCTTTCAATTTTGAAACCTAAGTGCCATGAACCACCATCATCAACACAATATTTCCTTGAAAGTACTACAACAGCTCTGGCAGCTAGGCCACCATGTTCTGCAAACTCAATCGCTGCTTGAGCAGCAGAGGTAGCATCCTTAAATTTCATGTTCTAATTCTGCCTGCCAATAGAAAATTTACCATCTCCAGGAAATGATTGCCCATGTTCCAACCTTTCATCCTTGAATCCTAAGTGGCATGAACCACCATCATCAACACTATATTGCATTAAAAGTTCTACTATATCTCTTGCAGCTAGGCTTGCATGTTCTGCAAACTCAGTCGCTGCTTGAGCAGCAAAGGTAGCATCCTTAAATTTCATGTTCCAATTCTGCCTGCCAACAAAAATATTACCATTACCATCTCTAGGAAATGATTGCCCATGTTCCAACCTTTCATCCTTGAAACCTAAGTGGCATGAACCAGCATCATCAACACAATATTGCCTTGAAAGTTCTACAACAGCTCTGGCAGCTAGGCTTGCATATTCTGCAAAATCAGCCGCTGCTTGAGCAACAGAGGTAGCATCCTTAAATTTCATGTTCCAATTCTGCCTGCCAACAGAAAAATTACTACTACCACCTCCAGGAAATGATTGCCCATGTTCCAACCTTTCAACCTTGAAACCTAAGTGCCATGAACCACCATAATCAACACAATATTGCCTTGAAAGTTCTACAACAGCTCTGGCAGCTAGGCTTGCATGTTCTGCAAACTCAGCCGTTGCTTGAGCAGCAGAGGTAGCATCCTTAAATTTCATGTTCCAATTCTGCTTGCCAATAGAAAAATTACCATTACCATCTCCAGTAAATGATTGCTCATGTTCCAACCTTTCATCCTTGAAACCTAAGTGGCATGAACCACCATCATCAACACAATATTGCCTTGAAAGTTCTACTATATCTCTGGCAGCTAGTCTTGCATGTTCTGCAAACTCAGCCACTGCTTGAGCAGCAGAGGTAGCATCCTTAAATTTCATGTTCCAATTCTACCTGCCAACAGAAAAATTACAACTACCATCTTCAGGAAATGATTGCCCATGTTCCAACCTTTCATCTTTGAAACCTAAGTGGCATGAACCACCATCATCAACACAATATTGCCTTGAAAGTTCTACAACATCTCTGGCAGCTAGGCCTGCATGTTCTGCAAACTCAGCCGCTGCTTGAGCAGCAGAGGTAGCATCCTTATATTTCATGTTCCAATTCTGCCTGCCAACAGAAAAATTACCATTACCATCTCTAGGAAATGATTGCCCATGTTCCAACCTTTCATCCTTGAAACCTAAGTGGCATGAACCACCATCATCAACACAATATTGCATTAAAAGTTCTACTATATCTCTGGCAGCTAGGCTTGCATTTTCTTCAAACTCAGTCGCTGCTTGAGCAGCAGAGGTAGCATCCTTAAATTTCATATTCCAATTCTGCCTGCCAACAAAAATATTACCATTACCATCTCTAGGAAATGATTGCCCATGTTCCAACCTTTCATCCTTGAAACCTAAGTGGCATGAACCACCATCATCAACACAATATTGCCTTGAAAGTTCTACAACAGCTCTGGTAGCTAGCCTTGCATGTTCTGCAAACTCAGTCGCTACTTGAGCAGCAGAGGTAGCATCCTTATATTTCATGTTCCAATTCTGCCTGCCAACAGAAAAATTACCATTACCATCTCTAGGAAATGATTGCCCATGTTCCAACCTTTCATCCTTGAAACCTAAGTGGCATGAACCACCATCATCAACACAATATTGCATTAAAAGTTCTACTATATCTCTGGCAGCTAGGCTTGCATTTTCTTCAAACTCAGTCGCTGCTTGAGCAGCAGAGGTAGCATCCTTAAATTTCATATTCCAATTCTGCCTGCCAACAAAAATATTACCATTACCATCTCTAGGAAATGATTGCCCATGTTCCAACCTTTCATCCTTGAAACCTAAGTGGCATGAACCAGCATCATCAACACAATATTGCCTTGAAAGTTCTACAATAGCTCTGGCAGCTAGGCTTGCATATTCTGCAAACTCAGCTGCTGCTTGAGCAGCAGAGGTAGCATCCTTAAATTTCATGTTCCAATTCTTCTTGCCAACAGAAAAATTACCATCTCCAGGAAATGATTGCCCATGTTCCAACCTTTCATCCTTGAAACCTAAGTGGCATGAACCACCATCCTCAACACAATATTGCCTTGAAAGTTTTATAACAGCTCTGGCAGCTAAGCCTGCATGTTCTGCAAACTCAGCCGCTGCTTGAGCAGCAGAGGTAGCATCTTTAAATTTCATGTTCCAATTCTACCTGCCAACAGAAAAATTACAATTACCATCTCCAGGAAATGATTGCCCATGTTCCAACCTTTCATCCTTGAAACCTAAGTGGCATGAACTACCATCATCAACATAATATTGCCTTGAAAGTTCTACAACAGCTCTGGCAGCTAGGCTTGCATGTTCTGCAAACTCAGCCGCTGCTTGAGCAGCAGAGGTAGCATCCTTAAATTTTGTGTTCAAATTCTACCTGCCAACAGAAAAATTACCATTACCATCTCCAGTTTATGATTGCCCATGTTCCAACCTTTCAACCTTGAAACCTAAGTGTCATGAACCACCATCATCAACACAATATTGCCTTGAAAGTTCTACAATAGCTCTGGCAGCTAGGCTTGCATGTTCTGCAAACTCACCCGTTGCTTGAGCAGCAGAGGTAGCATCATAAATTTCATGTTCCAATTCTGCCCGCCAACAGAACAATTACCATTACCATCTCCAGGAAATGATTGCCCAAGTTCCAATCTTTCATCCTTGAAACCTGAGTTGCATGAACCACCATCGTCAACACAATATTTCCTTGAAAGTTCTACAACAGCTCTAGCAGCTAGGCCACCATGTTCAGCAAACTCAGGCGCTGCTTGAGCAGCAGAGGTAGCATCCTTAAATTTCATGTTCTAATTCTGCCTGCCAATAGAAAATTTACCATCTCCAGGAAATGATTGCCCATGTTCCAACCTTTCATCCTTGAAACCTAAGTGGCATGAACCACCATCATCAACACAATATTGCAATGAAAGTTCTACTATATCTCTGGCAGCTAGTCTTGCATGTTCTGCAAACTCAGTCGCTGCTTGAGCAGCAGAGGTAGCAACCTTAAATTTCATGTTCCAATTCTGCCTGCCAACAGAAATATTACCATTACCATCTCTAGGAAATGATTGCCCATGTTCCAACCTTTCATCCTTGAAACCTAAGTGGCATGAACCAGCATCATCAACACAATATTGCCTTGAAAGTTCTACAATAGCTCTGGCAGCTAGGCTTGCATATTCTGCAAACTCAGCTGCTGCTTGAGCAGCAGAGGTAGCATCCTTAAATTTCATGTTCCAATTCTTCTTGCCAACAGAAAAATTACCATCTCCAGGAAATGATTGCCCATGTTCCAACCTTTCATCCTTGAAACCTAAGTGTCATGAACCACCATCATCAACACAATATTGCCTTGAAAGTTCTACAATAGCTCTGGCAGCTAGGCTTGCATGTTCTGCAAACTCACCCGTTGCTTGAGCAGCAGAGGTAGCATCATAAATTTCATGTTCCAATTCTGCCCGCCAACAGAACAATTACCATTACCATCTCCAGGAAATGATTGCCCAAGTTCCAATCTTTCATCCTTGAAACCTGAGTTGCATGAACCACCATCGTCAACACAATATTTCCTTGAAAGTTCTACAACAGCTCTAGCAGCTAGGCCACCATGTTCAGCAAACTCAGGAGCTGCTTGAGCAGCAGAGGTAGCATCCTTAAATTTCATGTTCTAATTCTGCCTGCCAAAAGAAAATTTACCATCTCCAAGAAATGATTGCCCATGTTCCAACCTTTCATCCTTGAAACCTAAGTGGCATGAACCACCATCATCAACACAATATTGCAATGAAAGTTCTACTATATCTCTGGCAGCTAGTCTTGCATGTTCTGCAAACTCAGTCGCTGCTTGAGCAGCAGAGGTAGCATCCTTAAATTTCATATTCCAATTCTGCCTGCCAACAAAAATATTACCATTACCATCTCTAGGAAATGATTGCCCATGTTCCAACCTTTCATCCTTGAAACCTAAGTGGCATGAACCAGCATCATCAACACAATATTGCCTTGAAAGTTCTACAATAGCTCTGGCAGCTAGGCTTGCATATTCTGCAAACTCAGCTGCTGCTTGAGCAGCAGAGGTAGCATCCTTAAATTTCATGTTCCAATTCTTCTTGCCAACAGAAAAATTACCATCTCCAGGAAATGATTGCCCATGTTCCAACCTTTCATCCTTGAAACCTAAGTGGCATGAACCACCATCCTCAACACAATATTGCCTTGAAAGTTTTATAACAGCTCTGGCAGCTAAGCCTGCATGTTCTGCAAACTCAGCCGCTGCTTGAGCAGCAGAGGTAGCATCTTTAAATTTCATGTTCCAATTCTACCTGCCAACAGAAAAATTACAATTACCATCTCCAGGAAATGATTGCCCATGTTCCAACCTTTCATCCTTGAAACCTAAGTGGCATGAACTACCATCATCAACATAATATTGCCTTGAAAGTTCTACAACAGCTCTGGCAGCTAGGCTTGCATGTTCTGCAAACTCAGCCGCTGCTTGAGCAGCAGAGGTAGCATCCTTAAATTTTGTGTTCAAATTCTACCTGCCAACAGAAAAATTACCATTACCATCTCCAGTTTATGATTGCCCATGTTCCAACCTTTCAACCTTGAAACCTAAGTGTCATGAACCACCATCATCAACACAATATTGCCTTAAAAGTTCTACAATAGCTCTGGCAGCTAGGCTTGCATGTTCTGCAAACTCACCCGTTGCTTGAGCAGCAGAGGTAGCATCATAAATTTCATGTTCCAATTCTGCCCGCCAACAGAACAATTACCATTACCATCTCCAGGAAATGATTGCCCAAGTTCCAATCTTTCATCCTTGAAACCTGAGTTGCATGAACCACCATCGTCAACACAATATTTCCTTGAAAGTTCTACAACAGCTCTAGCAGCTAGGCCACCATGTTCAGCAAACTCAGGAGCTGCTTGAGCAGCAGAGGTAGCATCCTTAAATTTCATGTTCTAATTCTGCCTGCCAAAAGAAAATTTACCATCTCCAAGAAATGATTGCCCATGTTCCAACCTTTCATCCTTGAAACCTAAGTGGCATGAACCACCATCATCAACACAATATTGCAATGAAAGTTCTACTATATCTCTGGCAGCTAGTCTTGCATGTTCTGCAAACTCAGTCGCTGCTTGAGCAGCAGAGGTAGCATCCTTAAATTTCATATTCCAATTCTGCCTGCCAACAAAAATATTACCATTACCATCTCTAGGAAATGATTGCCCATGTTCCAACCTTTCATCCTTGAAACCTAAGTGGCATGAACCAGCATCATCAACACAATATTGCCTTGAAAGTTCTACAATAGCTCTGGCAGCTAGGCTTGCATATTCTGCAAACTCAGCTGCTGCTTGAGCAGCAGAGGTAGCATCCTTAAATTTCATGTTCCAATTCTGCTTGCCAATAGAAAAATTACCATTACCATCTCCAGTAAATGATTGCTCATGTTCCAACCTTTCATCCTTGAAACCTAAGTGGCATGAACCACCATCATCAACACAATATTGCCTTGAAAGTTCTACTATATCTCTGGCAGCTAGTCTTGCATGTTCTGCAAACTCAGCCACTGCTTGAGCAGCAGAGGTAGCATCCTTAAATTTCATGTTCCAATTCTACCTGCCAACAGAAAAATTACAACTACCATCTTCAGGAAATGATTGCCCATGTTCCAACCTTTCATCTTTGAAACCTAAGTGGCATGAACCACCATCATCAACACAATATTGCCTTGAAAGTTCTACAACATCTCTGGCAGCTAGGCCTGCATGTTCTGCAAACTCAGCCGCTGCTTGAGCAGCAGAGGTAGCATCCTTATATTTCATGTTCCAATTCTGCCTGCCAACAGAAAAATTACCATTACCATCTCTAGGAAATGATTGCCCATGTTCCAACCTTTCATCCTTGAAACCTAAGTGGCATGAACCACCATCATCAACACAATATTGCATTAAAAGTTCTACTATATCTCTGGCAGCTAGGCTTGCATTTTCTTCAAACTCAGTCGCTGCTTGAGCAGCAGAGGTAGCATCCTTAAATTTCATATTCCAATTCTGCCTGCCAACAAAAATATTACCATTACCATCTCTAGGAAATGATTGCCCATGTTCCAACCTTTCATCCTTGAAACCTAAGTGGCATGAACCAGCATCATCAACACAATATTGCCTTGAAAGTTCTACAATAGCTCTGGCAGCTAGGCTTGCATATTCTGCAAACTCAGCTGCTGCTTGAGCAGCAGAGGTAGCATCCTTAAATTTCATGTTCCAATTCTTCTTGCCAACAGAAAAATTACCATCTCCAGGAAATGATTGCCCATGTTCCAACCTTTCATCCTTGAAACCTAAGTGTCATGAACCACCATCATCAACACAATATTGCCTTGAAAGTTCTACAATAGCTCTGGCAGCTAGGCTTGCATGTTCTGCAAACTCACCCGTTGCTTGAGCAGCAGAGGTAGCATCATAAATTTCATGTTCCAATTCTGCCCGCCAACAGAACAATTACCATTACCATCTCCAGGAAATGATTGCCCAAGTTCCAATCTTTCATCCTTGAAACCTGAGTTGCATGAACCACCATCGTCAACACAATATTTCCTTGAAAGTTCTACAACAGCTCTAGCAGCTAGGCCACCATGTTCAGCAAACTCAGGAGCTGCTTGAGCAGCAGAGGTAGCATCCTTAAATTTCATGTTCTAATTCTGCCTGCCAAAAGAAAATTTACCATCTCCAAGAAATGATTGCCCATGTTCCAACCTTTCATCCTTGAAACCTAAGTGGCATGAACCACCATCATCAACACAATATTGCAATGAAAGTTCTACTATATCTCTGGCAGCTAGTCTTGCATGTTCTGCAAACTCAGTCGCTGCTTGAGCAGCAGAGGTAGCATCCTTAAATTTCATATTCCAATTCTGCCTGCCAACAAAAATATTACCATTACCATCTCTAGGAAATGATTGCCCATGTTCCAACCTTTCATCCTTGAAACCTAAGTGGCATGAACCAGCATCATCAACACAATATTGCCTTGAAAGTTCTACAATAGCTCTGGCAGCTAGGCTTGCATATTCTGCAAACTCAGCTGCTGCTTGAGCAGCAGAGGTAGCATCCTTAAATTTCATGTTCCAATTCTTCTTGCCAACAGAAAAATTACCATCTCCAGGAAATGATTGCCCATGTTCCAACCTTTCATCCTTGAAACCTAAGTGGCATGAACCACCATCCTCAACACAATATTGCCTTGAAAGTTTTATAACAGCTCTGGCAGCTAAGCCTGCATGTTCTGCAAACTCAGCCGCTGCTTGAGCAGCAGAGGTAGCATCTTTAAATTTCATGTTCCAATTCTACCTGCCAACAGAAAAATTACAATTACCATCTCCAGGAAATGATTGCCCATGTTCCAACCTTTCATCCTTGAAACCTAAGTGGCATGAACTACCATCATCAACATAATATTGCCTTGAAAGTTCTACAACAGCTCTGGCAGCTAGGCTTGCATGTTCTGCAAACTCAGCCGCTGCTTGAGCAGCAGAGGTAGCATCCTTAAATTTTGTGTTCAAATTCTACCTGCCAACAGAAAAATTACCATTACCATCTCCAGTTTATGATTGCCCATGTTCCAACCTTTCAACCTTGAAACCTAAGTGTCATGAACCACCATCATCAACACAATATTGCCTTAAAAGTTCTACAATAGCTCTGGCAGCTAGGCTTGCATGTTCTGCAAACTCACCCGTTGCTTGAGCAGCAGAGGTAGCATCATAAATTTCATGTTCCAATTCTGCCCGCCAACAGAACAATTACCATTACCATCTCCAGGAAATGATTGCCCAAGTTCCAATCTTTCATCCTTGAAACCTGAGTTGCATGAACCACCATCGTCAACACAATATTTCCTTGAAAGTTCTACAACAGCTCTAGCAGCTAGGCCACCATGTTCAGCAAACTCAGGCGCTGCTTGAGCAGCAGAGGTAGCATCCTTAAATTTCATGTTCTAATTCTGCCTGCCAATAGAAAATTTACCATCTCCAGGAAATGATTGCCCATGTTCCAACCTTTCATCCTTGAAACCTAAGTGGCATGAACCACCATCATCAACACAATATTGCATTAAAAGTTCTACTATATCTCTTGCAGCTAGGCTTGCATGTTCTGCAAACTCAGTCGCTGCTTGAGCAGCAGAGGTAGCATCCTTAAATTTCATGTTCCAATTCT
This sequence comes from Nicotiana tabacum, assembly GCF_000715075.1. Classification (NCBI taxonomy): domain Eukaryota; kingdom Viridiplantae; phylum Streptophyta; class Magnoliopsida; order Solanales; family Solanaceae; genus Nicotiana; species Nicotiana tabacum. Next base: position 42,567,031 of record NC_134083.1, on the reverse strand, counting down.
GCCTGCCAACAGAAATATTACCATTACCATCTCTAGGAAATGATTGCCCTTGTTCCAACCTTTCATCCTTGAAACCTAAGTGGCATGAACCACCATCATCAACATAAATTGCCTTGAAAGTTCTACAACAGCTCTGGCAGCTAGGTTTGCATGTTCTGCAAACTCAGCCGCTGCTTGAGCAGCAGAGGTAGCATCCTTAAATTTCATGTTCCAATTCTGCCTGCAAACTGAAAAATTATCATTACCATCTCCAGGAAATGATTGCCCATGTTCCAACCTTACATCCTTGAAACCTAAGTGGCATGAACCACCATCATCAACACAATATTGCCTTGAAAGTTCTACAACAGCTCTGGCAGCTAGGCTTGCATGTTCTGCAAACTCAGCCGTTGCTTGAGCAGCAGAGGTAGCATCATAAATTTCATGTTCCAATTCTACCTGCCAACAGAAAAATTACCATTACCATCTCTAGGAAATGATTGCCCATGTTCCAATCTTTCATCCTTGAAACTTAAGTGGCATGAACCACCATCATCAACACAATATTTCCTTGAAAGTTCTACAACAGCTCTGGCAGCTAGGCCACCATGTTCTGCAAAATCAGGCGCTGCTTAAGCAGCAGAGGTAGCATCCTTAAATTTCATGTTCTAATTCTGCCTGCCAATAGAAATTTTGCCATCTCCAGGAAATGATTGCCCATGTTCCAACCTTTCATCCTTTAAACCTAAGTGGCATGAACCACCATCATCAACACAATATTTCCTTGAAAGTTCTACAATAGCTCTGGTAGCTAGGCTTGCATGTTCTGCAAACTCAGTCGCTACTTGAGCAGCAGAGGTAGCATCCTTAAATTTCATGTTCCAATTCTGCCTGCCAATAGAAATATTACCATTACCATCTCCAGGAAATGATTGCCCATGTTCCAACCTTTCATCTTTGAAACCTTAGTGGCATGAACCACCATTATCAACACAATATTGCCTTGAAAGTTCTACAACAGCTCTGGCAGCTAGGCTTGCATGTTCTGCAAACTCAGTCGCTACTTGAGCAGCAGAGGTAGCATCCTTAAATGTCATGTTCCAATTCTTCCTGCCAATAGAAATATTACCATTACCATCTCCAGGAAATGATTGCCCATGTTCTAACCTTTCATCTTTGAAACCTTAGTGGCATGAACCACCATTATCAACACAATATTGCCTTGAAAGTTCTACAACAGCTCTGGCAGCTAGGCTTGCATGTTCTGCAAACTCAGCCGTTGCTTGAGCAGCAGAGGTAGCATCATAAATTTCATGTTCCAATTCTGCCTGCCAACAGAAAAATTACCATTACCATCTCTAGGAAATGATTGCCCATGTTCCAATCTTTCATCCTTGAAACCTAAGTGGCATGAACCACCATCATCAACACAATATTTCCTTGAAAGTTCTACAACAGCTCTGGTAGCTAGGCCACCATGTTCTGCAAAATCAGGCGCTGCTTAAGCAGCAGAGGTAGCATCCTTAAATTTCATGTTCTAATTCTGCCTGCCAAAAAATGTACCATCTCTAGGAAATGATTGCCCATGTTCCAACCTTTCATCCTTGAAACCTAAGTGGCAAGAACCACCATCATCAACACAATATTGCATTGAAAGTTCTACTATATCTCTGGCAGCTAGGCTTGCATGTTCTGCAAACTCAGTCGCTGCTTGAGCAGCAGAGGTAGCATCCTTAAATTTCATGTTCCAATTCTGCCTGCCAACAGAAATATTACCATTACCATCTCTAGGAAATGATTGCCCTTGTTCCAACCTTTCATCCTTGAAACCTAAGTGGCATGAACCACCATCATCAACATAAATTGCCTTGAAAGTTCTACAACAGCTCTGGCAGCTAGGTTTGCATGTTCTGCAAACTCAGCCGCTGCTTGAGCAGCAGAGGTAGCATCCTTAAATTTCATGTTCCAATTCTGCCTGCAAACTGAAAAATTACCATTACCATCTCCAGGAAATGATTGCCCATGTTCCAACCTTACATCCTTGAAACCTAAGTGGCATGAACCACCATCATCAAAACAATATTGCCTTGAAAGTTCTACAACAGCTCTGGCAGCTAGGCTTGCATGTTCTGCAAACTCAGCCGTTGCTTGAGCAGCAGAGGTAGCATCATAAATTTCATGTTCCAATTCTGCCTGCCAACAGAAAAATTACCATTACCATCTCTAGGAAATGATTGCCCATGTTCCAATCTTTCATCCTTGAAACCTAAGTGGCATGAACCACCATCATCAACACAATATTTCCTTGAAAGTTCTACAACAGCTCTGGCAGCTAGGCTTGCATGTTCTGCAAACTCAGTCGCTACTTGAGCAGCAGAGGTAGCATCCTTAAATTTCATGTTCCAATTCTGCCTGCCAATAGAAATATTACCATTACCATCTCCAGGAAATGATTGCCCATGTTCCAACCTTTCATCTTTGAAACCTTAGTGGCATGAACCACCATTATCAACACAATATTGCCTTGAAAGTACTACAACAGCTCTGGCAGCTAGGCTTGCATGTTCTGCAAACTCAGCCGTTGCTTGAGCAGCAGAGGTAGCATCATAAATTTCATGTTCCCATTCTTCCCGCCAACAAAACAATTACCATTACCATCTCCAGGAAATGATTGCCCATGTTCCAATCTTTCATCCTTGAAACCTAAGTGGCATGAAACACCATCATCAACACAATATTGCCTTGAAAGTTCTACAACAGCTCTTGTTGCTAGGCCACCATGTTCTGCAAACTCAGGCGCTGCTTGAGCAGCAAAGGTAGCATCCTTAAATTTCATGTTCTAATTCTACCTGCCAATAGAAAATTTACCATCTCCAGGAAATGATTGCCCATGTTCCAACCTTTCATCCTTGAAACCTAAGTGGCATGAACCACCATTATCAACACAATATTGCATTGAAAGTTCTACTATATCTCTGGCAGCTAGGCTTGCATGTTCTGCAAACTCAGTCGCTGCTTGAGCAGCAGAGGTAGCATCCTTAAATTTCATGTTCCAATTCTGCCTGCCAACAGAAATATTACCATTACCATCTCTAGGAAATGATTACTCTTGTTCCAACCTTTCATCCTTGAAACCTAAGTGGCATGAACCACCATCATCAACACAATATTGCCTTGAAAGTTCTACAACATCTCTCGCAGCTAGGTTTGCATGTTCTGCAAACTCAGCCGCTGCTTGAGCAGCAGAGGTAGAATCCTTAAATTTCATGTTCCAATTCTGCCTGCAAAATGAAAAATTACCATTACCATCTCCAGGAAATGATTGCCCATGTTCCAACCTTTCATCCTTGAAACCTAAGTGGCATGAACCACCATCATCAACACAATATTTCCTTGAAAGTTCTACAACAGCTCTGGCAGCTAGGCTTGCATGTTCTGCAAACTCAGCCGTTGCTTGAGCAGCAGAGGTAGCATCATAAATTTCATGTTCCAATTCTGCCTGCCAACAGAAAAATTACCATTACCATCTACAGGAAATGATTGCCCATGTTCCAATCTTTCATCCTTGAAACCTTAGTGGCATGAACCACCATTATCAACACAATATTGCCTTGGAAGTTCTACAACAGCTCTGGCAGCTAGGCTTGCATGTTCTGCAAACTCAGCCGCTGCTTGAGCAGCAGAGGTGGCATCCTTAAATTTCATGTTCCAATTGTACCTGCCAACAGAAAAATTACAATTACCATCTCCAAGAAATGATTGCCCATGTTCCAACCATTCATCTTTGAAACCTAAGTGGCATGAACCACCATCATCAACACAATATTGCCTTGAAAGTTCTACAACAGCTCTGGCAACTAGGTTTGCATGTTCTGCAAACTCAGCCGCTACTTGAGTAGCAGAGGTAGCATCCTTAAATTTCATGTTTCAATTCTGCCTGCCAACAGAAAAATTACCATTACCATCTCCAGTAAATGATTGCCCAGGTTCCAACCTTTCATCCTTGAAACCTAAGTGGCATGAACCACCATCATTAACACAATATTGCATTGAAAGTTCTACTCTAACTCTGGCAGCTAGGCTTGCATGTACTGCAAACTCAGCCGCTGCTTGAGCAGAAGAGGTAGCATCCTTAAATTTCATGTTCCAATTCTACCTTCCAACAGAAAAATTACAATTACCATCTCCAGGAAATGATTGCCCATGTTCCAACCTTTCATCTTTGAAACGTAAGTGGCATGAACCACCATCATCAACACATTATTGCCTTGAAAGTTCTACAACAACTGTGGCAGCTAGGCTTGCATGTTTTGCAAAATCAGCCGCTCCTTGAGCAACAGAGGTAGCATCCTTAAATTTCATGTTCCAATTCTGCCTGCCAACAGAAAAATTACTACTACCACCTCCAGGAAATGATTGCCCATGTTCCAACCTTTCATCCTTGAAACCTAAGTGGCATGAACTACCATTATCAACATAATATAGCCTTGAAAGTTCTACAACAGCTCTGGCAGCTAGGCTTGCATGTTCTGTAAACTCAGCCACTGCTTGAGCAGCAGAGGTAGCATCCTTAAATTTCATGTTCCAATTCTACCTGCCAACAAAAAAATTACCATTGCCATCTCCAGGAAATGATTGCCCATGTTCCAATATTTCAACCTTGAAACCTAAGTGCCATGAACCACAATCATCAACACAATATTGCCTTGAATGTTCTACAACAGCTCTGGCAGCTAGGCTTGCATGTTCTGCAAACTCAGCCGTTGCTTGAGCTGCAGAGGTAGCATCATAAATTTCATGTTCTAATTCTACCTTCCAACAGAAAAATTACAATTACCATCTCCAGGAAATGATTGCCCATGTTCCAACCATTCATCCTTGAAACCTAAGTGGCATGAAACACCATCATCAACACAATATTGCCTTGAAAGTTCTACAACAGATCTGGCAACTAGGTTTGCATGTTCTGCAAACTCAGCCGCTGCTTGAACAGCAGAGGTAGCATCCTTAAATTTCATGTTTCAATTCTGCCTGCCAACAGAAAAATTACCATTACCATCTCTAGTAAATGATTGCCCATGTTCCAACCTTTCATCCTTGAAACCTAAGTGGCATGAACCACCATCATCAACACAATATTTCCTTGAAAGTTCTACAATAACTCTGGCAGCTGGGCCTGCATGTTCAGCAAACTCAGGCGCTGCTTGAGCAGCAGAGGTAGCATCCTTAAATTTCATGTTCCAATTCTGCCTGCCAACAGAAAAATTACAATTACCATCTCCAGGAAATGATTGCCCATGTTCCAACCTTTCATCTCTAAAACGTAAGTGGCATGAACCACCATCATCAACACATTATTGCCTTGAAAGTTCTACAACAACTCTGGCAGCTAGGCTTGCATGTTCTGCAAAATCAGCCGCTCCTTGAGCAACAGAGGTAGCATCCTTAAATTTCATGTTCTAATTCTGCCTGCCAACAGAAAAATTACTACTACCACCTCCAAGAAATGATTGCCCATATTCCAACCTTACAACCTTGAAACCTAAGTGGCATGAACCAACATCATCAACACAATATTGCCTTGAAAGTTCTACAACAGCTCTGGCAGCTAGGCTTGCATGTTCTGCAAACTCAGCCGTTGCTTGAGCAGCAGAGGTAGCATCCGTAAATTTCATATTCCAATTCTGCTTGCCAATAGAAAAATTACCATTACCATCTCCAGTAAATGATTGCCCATGTTCCAACCTTTCATCCTTGAAACCTAAGTGGCATGAACCACCATCATCAACACAATATTGCCTTGAAAGTTCTACAACAACTCTGGCAGCTAGGCTTGCATGTTCTGCAAACTCAGCTGCTGCTTGAGCAGCAGAGGTAGTATCCTTAAATTTCATGTTCCAATTCTGCTTGCCAACAGAAAAATTACCATCTCCAGGAAATGATTGACCATGTTCCAACCTTTGATCCTTGAAACCTAAGTGGCATGAACCACCATCATCAACACAATATTGCCTTGAAAGTTCTACAATAGCTCTGGCAGCTAGGCCTGCATGTTCTGCAAACTCAGCCGCTGCTTGAGCAGCAGAGGTAGCATCCTTAAATTTCATGTTCTAATTCTACCTACCAACAGAAAAATTACCATTACCATCTATAGGAAATGATTGCCCATGTTCCAACCTTTCATCCTTGAAACCTAAGTGGCATGAACCAGCATCATCAACACAATATTGCCTTGAAAGTTCTACAACAGCTCTGGCAGCTAGGCTTGAAGATTCTGCAAACTCAGCTGCTGCTTGAGCGGCAGAGGTAGCATCCGTAAATTTCATGTTCCAATTCTGCTTGCCAATAGAAAAATTACCATCTCCAGGAAATGATTGACCATGTTCCAACCTTTGATCCTTGAAACCTAAGTGGCATGAACCACCATCATCAACACAATATTGCCTTGAAAGTTCTACAACAGCTCTGGCAGCTAGGCCTGCATTTTCTACAAACTCAGCCGCTGCTTGAGCAGCAGAGGTAGTATTCTTAAATTTCATATTCTAATTCTGCCTACCAACAGAAAAAATACCATTACCATCTCTAGGAAATGATTGCCCATGTTCCAACCTTTCATCTTTAAAACCTAAGTGGCATGAACCAGCATCATCAACACAATATTGCCTTGAAAGTTCTACAACAGCTCTGGCAGCTAGGCTTGCATATTCTGCAAACTCAGCTGCTGCTTGAGCAGCAGAGGTAGCATCCTTAAATTTCATGTTCCAATTCTGCTTGCCAACAGAAAAATTACCATCTCCAGGAAATGATTGCCCATGTTCCAACCTTTCATCCTTGAAACCTAAGTGGGATGAACCACAATCCTCAACACAATATTGCCTTGAAATTTCTACAACAGCTCTGGCAGTTAGGCCTGCATGTTCTGCAAACTCAGCCGCTGCTTGAGCAGCAGAGGTAGCATCCTTAAATTTCATGTTCCAATTCTACCTGCAAAAAGAAAAATTACCATTACCATCTCCAGGAAATGATTGCCCATGTTCCAACCTTACAACCTTGAAACCTAAGTGGCATGAACCAACATCATCAACACAATATTGCCTTGAAAGTTCTATAACAGCTCTGGCAGCTAGGCCACCATGTTCTGCAAACTCAGCCGTTGCTTGAGCAGCAGAGGTAGCATCCTTAAATTTCATGTTCTAATTCTGCCTGCCAATAGAAAATTTACCATCTCCAGGAAATGATTGCCCATGTTCCAACCTTTCATCCTTGAAACCTAAGTGGGATGAACCACAATCCTCAACACAATATTGCCTTGAAATTTCTACAACAGCTCTGGCAGTTAGGCCTGCATGTTCTGCAAACTCAGCCGCTGCTTGAGCAGCAGAGGTAGCATCCTTAAATTTCATGTTCCAATTCTACCTGCCAACAAAAAAATTACCATTACCATCTCCAGGAAATGATTGCCCATGTTCCAACCTTACAACCTTGAAACCTAAGTGGCATGAACCAACATCATCAACACAATATTGCCTTGAAAGTTCTACAACAGCTCTGGCAGCTAGGCTTGCATGTTCTGCAAACTCAGCCATTGTTTGAGCAGCAGAGGTAGCATCATAAATTTTATGTTCCAATTCTGCCTGCCAGCAGAAAAATCACCATTACCATCTCCAGAAAATGATTGCCCATGATCCAACCTTTCATCCTTGAAACCTAAGTGGCATGAACCACCATCATCAACATAATATTGCCTTGAAAGTTCTACAACACTCTGGCAGCTAGGCTTGCATGTTCTGCAAACTCAGTTGCTGCTTGAGCAGCAGAGGTAGCATCCTTAAATTTCATGTTCCAATTCTACCTACCAACAGAAAAATTACCATTACCATCTCCAGGAAATGATTGGCCATGTTCTAACCTTTCAACCTTGAAACCTAAGTGGCATGAACCAACATCATCAACACAATATTGCCTTGAAAGTTCTACAACAGCTCTGGCAGCTAGGCTTGCATGTTCTGTAAACTCAGCTGCTGCTTGAGCGGCAGAGGTAGCATCCTTAAATTTCATGTTCCAATTCTGCTTGCCAACAGAAAAATTACCATCTCCAGGAAATGATTGACCATGTTCCAACCTTTGATCCTTGAAACCTAAGTGGCATGAACCACCATCATCAACACAATATTGCCTTGAAAGTTCTACAACAGCTCTGGCAGCTAGGCCTGCATGTTCTGCAAACTCAGCCGCTGCTTGAGCAGCAGAGGTAGCATCCTTAAATTTCATGTTCCAATTCTACCTGCCAACAGAAAAATTACCATTACCATCTCCAGGAAATGATTGCCCATGTTCCAACCTTTCATCCTTGAAACCTAAGTGGCATGAACCACCATCATCAACACAATATTGCCTTGAAAGTTCTATAACAGCTCTGGCAGCTAGGCTTGCATGTTCTGCAAACTCAGCCACTGCTTGAGCAGCAGAGGTAGCATCACAAATTTCATGTTCCAATTCTGCCTGCCAGCAGAAAAATTACCATTACCATCTCTAGGAAATGATTCCCATGTTCCAACCTTTCATACTTGAAACTTAAGTGGCATGAACCACTATCATCAACACAATATTGCCTTGAAAGTTCTACAACACTCTGGCAGCTAGGCTTGCATGTTCTGCAAACTCAGTTGCTGCTTGAGCAGCAGAGGTAGCATCCTTAAATTTCACGTTCCAATTCTACCTGCCAACAGAAAAATTACCATTACCATCTCCAGGAAATTATTGCCCATGTTCCAACCTTTCAACCTTGAAACCTAAGTGGCATGAACGAACATCATAAACACAATATTGCCTTGAATGTTCTATAACAGCTCTGGCAGCTAGGCTTGCATGTTCTGCAAACTCAGCCGTTGCTTGAGCAGCAGAGGTAGCATCAAAAATTTCATGTTCCAATTCTGCCTGCCAGCAGAAAAATTACCATTACTATCTCCAGGAAATGATTGCCCATGTTCCAACCTTTCATCCTTGAAACCCAAGTGGCATGAACCACCACCATCAACATAATATTGCATTGAAAGTTCTACAACAGCTCTGGCAGCTAGGCTTGCATGTTCTGCAAACTCAACCGCTGCTTGAGCAGCAGAGGTAGCATCCTTAAATTTCATGTTCCAATTCTACCTTCCAATAGAAAAATTACCATTACCATCTCCAGGAAATGATTGACCATGTTCTAACCTTTTAACCTTGAAACCTAAGTGGCATGAACCAACATCATCAGCACAATATTACCTTGAAAGTTCTACAACAGCTCTGGCAGCTAGGCTTGCATGTTCTGCAAACTCAGCCGTTGCTTGACCAGCAGAGGTAGCATCATAAATTTCATGTTCCAATTCTGCTTGCCAGCAGAAAAATTACCATTACCATCTCTAGGAAATGATTCCCATGTTCCAACCTTTCATCCTAGAAACCTAAGTGGCATGAACCTCCATCATCAACACAATATTGCCTTGAAAGTTCTACAACACTCTGGTAGCTAGGCTTGCATGTTCTGCAAACTCAGTTGCTGCTTGAGCAGCAGAGGTAGCATCCTTAAATTTCATGTTCCAATTCTACCTGCCAACAGAAAAATTACCATTACCATCTCCAGGAAATGATTGCATATGTTCCAACCTTTCAACCTTGAAACCTAAGTGGCATGAACCAACATCATCAACACAATATTGCCTTGAAAGTTCTATAACAGATCTGGCAGCTAGGCTTGCATGTTCTGCAAACTCAGCCGTTGCTTGAGCAGCAGAGGTAGCATCAAAAATTTCATGTTCCAATTCTGCCTGCCAGCAGAAAAATTACCATTACCATCTCCAGCAAATGATTGCCCATGTTCTAACCTTTCATCCATGAAACCTAAGTGGCATGAACCACCATCATCAACATAATATTGCCTTGAAAGTTCTATAACAGATCTGGCAGCTAGGCTTGTATGTTCTGCAAACTCAGCCGTTGCTTGAGCTGCAGAGGTAGCATCAAAAATTTCATGTTCCAATTCTGCCTGCCAGCAGAAAAATTACCATTACGATCTCTAGGAAATGATTGCCTATGTTCCAACCTTTCATCCTTGAAACCTAAGTGGCATGAACCACCATCATCAACATAATATTGCCTTGAAAGTTCTACAACAACTCTGGCAGCTAGGCTTGCATGTTCTGCAAACTCAGCTGCTGCTTGAGTAGCAGAGGTAGCATCCTTAAATTTCATGTTCCAATTCTGCTTGCCAACAGAAAAATTACCATCTTCAAGAAATTATTGACCATATTCCAACCTTTGATCCTTGAAACCTAAGTGGCATGAACCACCATCATCAACATAATATTGCCTTGAAAGTTCTACAACAGCTCTGGCAGCTAGGCTTGCATGTTCTGCAAACTCAGCCGTTGCTTGAGCAGCAGAGGTAGCATCATAAATTTCATGTTCCAATTCTGCTTGCCAGCAGAAAAATTACCATTACCATCTCTAGGAAATGATTCCCATGTTCCAACCTTTCATCCTTGAAACCTAAGTGGCATGAACCACCATCATCAACACAATATTGCCTTGAAAGTTCTACAACACTCTGGCAGCTAGGCTTGCATGTTCTGCAAACTCAATTGCTGCTTGAGCAGCAGAGGTAGCATCCTTAAATTTCATGTTCCAATTCTACCTGCCAACAGAAAATTACCATTACCATCTCCAGGAAATGATTGCATATGTTCCAACCTTTCAACCTTGAAACCTAAGTGGCATGAACCAACATCATCAACACAATATTGCCTTGAAAGTTCTATAACAGATCTGGCAGCTAGGCTTGCATGTTCTGCAAACTCAGCCGTTGCTTGAGCAGCAGAGGTAGCATCAAAAATTTCATGTTCCAATTCTGCCTGCCAGCAGAAAAATTACCATTACCATCTCCAGGAAATGATTGCCCATGTTCCAACCTTTCATCCATGAAACCTAAGTGGCATGAACCACCATCATCAACATAATATTGCCTTGAAAGTTCTATAACAGATCTGGCAGCTAGGCTTGCATGTTCTGCAAACTTAGTTGCTGCTTGAGCAGCATAGGTAGCATCCTTAAATTTCATGTTCCAATTCTACCTGCCAACAGAAAAATTACCATTACCATCTCCAGGAAATGATTGACCATGTTCTAACCTTTCAACCTTGAAACCTAAGTGGCATGAACCAACCTCATCAACACAATATTGCCTTGAAAGTTCTACAACAGCTCTGGCAACTAGGCTTGCATGTTCTGCAAACTCAGCCGTTGCTTGAGCAGCAGAGGTAGCATCATAAATTTCATGTTCCAATTCTTCCTGCCAGCAGAAAAATTACCATTACCATCTCTAGGAAATGATTCCCATGATCCAACCTTTCATCCTTGAAACCTATGTGGCATGAACCACCATCATCAACATAATATTGCCTTGAAAGTTCTACAACAACTCTGGCAGCTAGGCTTGAATGTTCTGCAAACTCAGCTGCTGCTTGAGCAGCAGAGGTAGAATCCTTAAATTTCATGTTCCAATTCTGCTTGCCAACAGAAAAATTACCATCTCCAGGAAATGATTGACCATGTTCCAACCTTTGATTCTTGAAACCTAAGTGGCATGAACCACCATCCTAAACACAATATTGCCTTGAAAGTTCTACAACAACTCTGGCAGCTAGGACTACATATTCTGCAAACTCAGCCGCTGCTTGAGCAGCAGAGGTAGCATCCTTAAATTTCATGTTCCAATTCTACCTGCCAACAGAAAAATTACAATTACCATCTCCAGGAAATGATTGCCCATGTTCCAACCTTTCATCCTTGAAACCTAAGTGGCATGAACCACCATCATCAACACAATATTGCCTTGAAAGTTCTAGAACAGCTCTGGCTGCTAGGCTTGCATGTTCTATAAAATTAGCCGCGGCTTGAGCAACAGAGGTAGCATCCTTAAATTTCATGTTCCAATTCTGCCTGCCAACAGAACAATTACTACTACCACCTCCAGGAAATGATTGCCCATGTTCCAATCTTTCATCCTTGAAACCTAAGTGGCATGAACTACCATCATTAACATAATATTGCCTTGAACTTTCTACAACAGCTCTGGCAGCTAGGCTTGCATGTTCTGCAAACTCAGGCGCTGCTTGAGCAGCAGAGGTAGCATCCTTAAATTTCATGTTCCAATTCTACCTGCCAACAGAAAAATTACCATATCCAGGAAATGATTGACCATGTTTCAACCTTTGATCCTTGAAACCTAAGTGGCATGAACCACCATCATCAACAAAATATTGCCTTGAAAGTTCTACAACAGTTCTGGCAGCTAGGCCTGCATGTTCTGCAAACTCAGCCGCTGCTTGAGCAGCAGAGGTAGCATCCTTAAATTTCATGTTCCGATTCTGCCTGCCAACAGAAAAATTACCATTACCATCTCTAGGAAATGATTGCCCATGTTCCAACCTTTCATCCTTGAAACCTAAGTGGCATGAACCAGCATCATCAACACAATATTGCCTAGAAAGTTCTACAACAGTTCTGGCAGATAGGCTTGCATATTCTGCAAACTCAGCTGCTGCATGAGCGGCAGAGGTAGCATCCTTAAATTTCATGTTCCAATTCTGCTTGCTAACAGAAAAATTACAATCTCCAGGAAATGATTGCCCATGATCCAACCTTTCATCCTTGAAACCTAAATGGCATTAACCACCATCCTCAACACAATATTGCCTTGAAAGTTCTACAACAGCTCTGGCAGCTAGGCCTGCATGTTCTGCAAACTCAGCCACTGCTTGAGCAGCAGAGGTAGCATCCTTAAATTTCATGTTCCAATTCTACCTGCCAATAGAAAAATTAACATTACCATCTCCAGGAAATAATTGCCCATGTTCCACCCTTTCAACCTTGAAACCTAGGTGGCATGAACCACCATCATCAACACAATATTTCCTTGAAAGTTCTACAACAGCTCTGGCAGTTAGGCTTGCATGTTCTGCAAACTCAGCCGTTGCTTGTGCAGCAGAGGTAGCATCATAAATTTCATGTTCCAATTCTGCTTGCCAACAAAAAAATTAACAATACCATCTCTAGGAAATGATTGCCCATGTTCCAACCTTTCATCCTTGAAACCTAAGTGGCATGAACCACCACCATCAACACAATATTGCCTTGAAAGTTCTACAACAGCTCTGCCAGCTAGGCTTGCATGTTCTACAAACTCAGCCGCTGCTTGAGCAACCGAGGTAGCATCATAAATTTCATGTTCCAATTCTGCCTGCCAGTAGAAAAATTACCATTACCATCTCCAGGAAATGATTGCCCATGTTCCAACCTTTCATCCTTGAAACCTAATTGGCATGAACCACCATCATCAACATAATATTGCCTTGAAAGTTCTATAACAACTCTGGCAGCTAGGCTTGCATGTTCTGCAAACTCAGTTGCTGCTTGAGCAGCAGAGGTAGCATCCTTATATTTCATGTTCCAATTCTGCTTGCCAACAGAAAAATTACCATCTCCAGGAAATGATTGACCATGTTCCAACCTTTGATCCTTGAAACCTAAGTGGCATGAACCACCATCATCAACACAATATTGCCTTGAAAGTTGTACAACAGCTCTGGCAGTTAGGCCTGCATGTTCTGCAAACTCAGCCACTGCTTGAGCAGCAGAGGTAGCATCTTTAAATTTCATGTTCCAATTCTGCCTGCCAACAGAAAAATTACCATTACCATCTCTAGGAAATGATTGCCCATGTTCCAACCTTTCATCCTTGAAACCTAATTGGCATGAACCAGCATCATCAACACAATATTGCCTTGAAAGTTCTACAACAGCTCTGGCAGCTAGGCTTGCATATTCTGCAAACTCAGCTGCTGCTTGAGCGGCAGAGGTAGCATCCTTAAATTTCATGTTCCAATTATGCTTGCCAACAGAAAAATTACCATCTCCAAGAAATGATTGCCCATGTTCCAACCTTTTATTCTTGAAACCTGAGTAGCATGAACCACCATCCTCAACACAATATTGCCTTGAAAGTTCTACAACAGCTCTGGTAGCTAGGCTTGCATGTTCTGCAAAATCAGCCGCTGCTTGAGCAACAGAGGTAGCATCCTTAAATTTCATGTTCCAATTTTGCCTGACAACAGAAAAATTACTACTACCACCTCTAGGAAATGATTGCCCATGTTCCAACCTTTCATCCTTGAAACCTAAGTGGCATGAACTACCATCATCAACATAATATTGCCTTGAAAGTTCTACAACAGCTCTGGCAGCTAGGCTTGCATGTTCTGCAAACTTAGCCGTTGCTTGAGCAGCAGAGGTAGCATCATAAATTTCATGTTCCAATTCTGCCTGCCAACAGAAAAATTACCATCTCCAAGAAATGATTGCCCATGTTCCAACCTTTTATCCTTGAAACCTGAGTAGCATGAACCACCATCCTCAACACAATATTGCCTTGAAAGTTCCACAACAGCTCTGGTAGCTAGGCTTGCATGTTCTGCAAAATCAGCCGCTGCTTGAGCAACAGAGGTAGCATCCTTAAATTTCATGTTCCAATTATGCCTGCCAAAAGAAACAATTACCATTACCATCTCCAGGAAATGATTGCCCATGTTTCAACCTTTCATCCTTGAAACCTAAGTGGCATGAACCACCATCATCAACACAATATTGCCTTGAAAGTTCTACAACAGCTCTGGCAGCTAAGCCTGCATGTTCTGCAAACTCAGCCGCTGCTTGAGCAGCAGAGGTAGCATCCTTAAATTTCAGATTCCAATTCTGCCTGCCAATAGAAAAATTACTATCTCTAGGAAATGATTGCCCATATTCTAACCTTTAATCCTTGAAACCTAAGTGGCATGAACCACCATCATCATCACAATATTGCCTTGAAAGTTCTATAATAGCTCTGGCTGCTAGGCTTGCATGTTCTGCAAACTCAGCCGCTACTTGAGCAGCAGAGGTAGCATCCTTAAATTTCATGTTCCAATTCTGCCTGCCAACAAAACAATTACCATTACAATCTCCAGGAAATGATTGCCCATGTTCCAACCTTTCATCATTGAAACCTAAGTGGCATGAACCACCATTATCAACACACTATTGCCTTTAAAGTTCTACAACAGCTCTGGCAGCTAGGCTTGCATGTTCTGCAAACTCAGCCGCTGCTTGAGCAGCAGAGGTAGCATCCTTAAATTTCATGTTCCAAATCAGCCTGCCAACAGAAAAATTACCATTACCATCTCCAGGAAATGATTGCCCATGTTCCAACCTTTCATCCTTGAAACCTAAGTGGCATGAACCACCATCATCAACACAATATTACCTTGAAACTTCTACAATAGCTCTGGCAGCTAGGCTTTCATGTTCTGCAAATTCAGCCGCTGCTTGAGCAACAGAAGTAGCATCCTTAAATTTCATGTTCCAATTCCGCCTGCCAACAGAAAAATTACCATTACCATCTCAAGGAAATGATTTCCCATGTTCTAGCCTTTCATATTTTAAACCTAAGTGGCATGAACTACAATCATCAACACAATATTGCCTTGAAAGATCTACAACAGCTCTGGCAGCTAGGCTTGCATGTTCTGCAAACTCAGCCACTACTTGAGCAGCAGAGGTACCATCCTTAAATTTCATGTTCCAATTCTTCTTGCCAACAGAAAAATTACCATCTCCAGGAAATGATTGCCCAACCTTTCATCCTTGAAACTTAAGTGGCATGAACCACAATCATCAACACAATATTGCCTTTAAAGTTCTACAACAGATCTGGCAGCTAAGCTTGAATGTTATGCAAAGTCAACCTCTACTTGAGCAGCAGAGGTAGCATCCTTAAATTTCATGTACCAATTATGCCTGCCAAAAGAAACAATTACCATTACCATCTCCTGGAAATGATTGCCCATGTTCCAACCTTTCATCCTTGAAACCTAAGTGGCATGAACTACCATCATCAACATAATATTGCCTTGAAAGTTCTACAATAGCTCCGGCAGCTAGGCTTGCATTTTCTGCAAACTCAGCTGCTGCTTGAGCAGCAGAGGTAGCATCCTTAAATTTCATGTTCCAATTCTGCCTGCCAACAGAAAAATTACCATATCCATGAAATGATTGCCCATGTTCCAACATTTCATCCTTGAAACCTTAGTGGCATGAACCACCATCATCAACACAATATTGCCTTGAAAGTTCTACATCAGCTCTGGCAGCTAGGCCTGCATGTTCTGTAAACTCAGCCGATGCTTGAGAGGCAGAGGTAGCATCCTTTAATTTCATGTTCCAATTCTGCCTGCCAACTGAAAAATTACCATTACCATCTCCAGGAAATGATTGCCCATGTTCCAACCTTTCATCCTTGAAACCTAAGTGGCATGAACCACCATTATCAACACAATATTGCCTTGAAAGTTCTACAACAGTTCTGGCAGCTAGGCTTGCATGTTCTGCAAACTCAGCCGCTACTTGAGCAGCAGAGGTAGCATCCTTAAATTTCATGTTCCAATTCTACATGCCAACAGAAAAATTACAATTACCATCTCCAGGAAATGATTGCCCATGTTCCAAACTTTCATCCTTGAAACCTAAGTGGCATGAACCACCATCATCAACACAATATTGCCTTGAAAGTTCTACAACAGCTCTGGCAGCTAGGCCTGCATGTTCTGCAAACTCAGCCGCTGCTTGAGCAGCAGAGGTAGCATCCTTAAATTTCATGTTCCATTTCTACCTGCCAACAGAAAAATTACAATTACCATCTCCAGGAAATGATTGCCCATGTTCCAACCTTTCATCTTTGAAACCTAAGTGGCATGAACCACCATCATCAACACAATATTTCCTTGAAAGTTCTACCACAGCTCTGGCAGCTAGGCTTGCATGTTCTGCAAAATCAACCGCTGCTTGAGCAACAGAGATAGCATCCTTAAATTTCATGTTCCAATTCTGCCTGCCAAAAGAAACAATTACCATTACCATCTCCAGGAAATGATTGCCCATGTTCCAACCTTTCATCCTTGAAACCTAAGTGGCATGAACCACCATCATCAACACAATATTGCCTTGAAAGTTCTACAACAGCTCTGGCAGCTAAGCCTGCATGTTCTGTAAACTCAGCCGCTGCTTGAGCAGCAGAGGTAGCATCCTTTAATTTCATGTTCCAATTCTGCCTGCCAACTGAAAAATTACCATTACCATCTCTAGGAAATGATTGCCCATGTTCCAACCTTTCATCCTTGAAACCTAAGTGGCATGAACCACCATCATCAACACAATATTGCCTTGAAAGTTCTATAATAGCTCTGGCTGCTAGGCTTGCATGTTCTGCAAACTCAGCCGCTACTTGAGCAGCAGAGGTAGCATCCTTAAATTTCATGTTCCAATTCTGCTTGCCAACAAAACAATTACCATTACCATCTCCATGAAATGATTGCCCATGTTCCAACCTTTCATCATTGAAACCTAAGTGGCATGAACCACCATTATCAACACACTATTGCCTTGAAAGTTCTACAACAGCTCTGGTAGCTAGGCTTGCATGTTCTGCAAAATCAGCCGCTGCTTGAGCAACAGAGGTAGCATCCTTAAATTTCATGTTCCAATTTTGCCTGACAACAGAAAAATTACTACTACCACCTCTAGGAAATGATTGCCCATGTTCCAACCTTTCATCCTTGAAACCTAAGTGGCATGAACTACCATCATCAACATAATATTGCCTTGAAAGTTCTACAACAGCTCTGGCAGCTAGGCTTGCATGTTCTGCAAACTTAGTCGTTGCTTGAGCAGCAGAGGTAGCATCATAAATTTCATGTTCCAATTCTGCCTGCCAACAGAAAAATTACCATCTCCAAGAAATGATTGCCCATGTTCCAACCTTTTATCCTTGAAACCTGAGTAGCATGAACCACCATCCTCAACACAATATTGCCTTGAAAGTTCCACAACAGCTCTGGTAGCTAGGCTTGCATGTTCTGCAAAATCAGCCGCTGCTTGAGCAACAGAGGTAGCATCCTTAAATTTCATGTTCCAATTATGCCTGCCAAAAGAAACAATTACCATTACCATCTCCAGGAAATGATTGCCCATGTTTCAACCTTTCATCCTTGAAACCTAAGTGGCATGAACCACCATCATCAACACAATATTGCCTTGAAAGTTCTACAACAGCTCTGGCAGCTAAGCCTGCATGTTCTGCAAACTCAGCCGCTGCTTGAGCAGCAGAGGTAGCATCCTTAAATTTCAGATTCCAATTCTGCCTGCCAATAGAAAAATTACTATCTCTAGGAAATGATTGCCCATATTCTAACCTTTAATCCTTGAAACCTAAGTGGCATGAACCACCATCATCATCACAATATTGCCTTGAAAGTTCTATAATAGCTCTGGCTGCTAGGCTTGCATGTTCTGCAAACTCAGCCGCTACTTGAGCAGCAGAGGTAGCATCCTTAAATTTCATGTTCCAATTCTGCCTGCCAACAAAACAATTACCATTACAATCTCCAGGAAATGATTGCCCATGTTCCAACCTTTCATCATTGAAACCTAAGTGGCATGAACCACCATTATCAACACACTATTGCCTTTAAAGTTCTACAACAGCTCTGGCAGCTAGGCTTGCATGTTCTGCAAACTCAGCCGCTGCTTGAGCAGCAGAGGTAGCATCCTTAAATTTCATGTTCCAAATCAGCCTGCCAACAGAAAAATTACCATTACCATCTCCAGGAAATGATTGCCCATGTTCCAACCTTTCATCCTTGAAACCTAAGTGGCATGAACCACCATCATCAACACAATATTACCTTGAAACTTCTACAATAGCTCTGGCAGCTAGGCTTTTATGTTCTGCAAATTCAGCCGCTGCTTGAGCAACAGAAGTAGCATCCTTAAATTTCATGTTCCAATTCCGCCTGCCAACAGAAAAATTACCATTACCATCTCAAGGAAATGATTTCCCATGTTCTAGCCTTTCATATTTTAAACCTAAGTGGCATGAACTACAATCATCAACACAATATTGCCTTGAAAGATCTACAACAGCTCTGGCAGCTAGGCTTGCATGTTCTGCAAACTCAGCCACTACTTGAGCAGCAGAGGTACCATCCTTAAATTTCATGTTCCAATTCTTCTTGCCAACAGAAAAATTACCATCTCCAGGAAATGATTGCCCAACCTTTCATCCTTGAAACTTAAGTGGCATGAACCACAATCATCAACACAATATTGCCTTTAAAGTTCTACAACAGATCTGGCAGCTAAGCTTGAATGTTATGCAAAGTCAACCTCTACTTGAGCAGCAGAGGTAGCATCCTTAAATTTCATGTACCAATTATGCCTGCCAAAAGAAACAATTACCATTACCATCTCCTGGAAATGATTGCCCATGTTCCAACCTTTCATCCTTGAAACCTAAGTGGCATGAACTACCATCATCAACATAATATTGCCTTGAAAGTTCTACAATAGCTCCGGCAGCTAGGCTTGCATTTTCTGCAAACTCAGCTGCTGCTTGAGCAGCAGAGGTAGCATCCTTAAATTTCATGTTCCAATTCTGCCTGCCAACAGAAAAATTACCATATCCATGAAATGATTGCCCATGTTCCAACATTTCATCCTTGAAACCTTAGTGGCATGAACCACCATCATCAACACAATATTGCCTTGAAAGTTCTACATCAGCTCTGGCAGCTAGGCCTGCATGTTCTGTAAACTCAGCCGATGCTTGAGAGGCAGAGGTAGCATCCTTTAATTTCATGTTCCAATTCTGCCTGCCAACTGAAAAATTACCATTACCATCTCCAGGAAATGATTGCCCATGTTCCAACCTTTCATCCTTGAAACCTAAGTGGCATGAACCACCATTATCAACACAATATTGCCTTGAAAGTTCTACAACAGTTCTGGCAGCTAGGCTTGCATGTTCTGCAAACTCAGCCGCTACTTGAGCAGCAGAGGTAGCATCCTTAAATTTCATGTTCCAATTCTACATGCCAACAGAAAAATTACAATTACCATCTCCAGGAAATGATTGCCCATGTTCCAAACTTTCATCCTTGAAACCTAAGTGGCATGAACCACCATCATCAACACAATATTGCCTTGAAAGTTCTACAACAGCTCTGGCAGCTAGGCCTGCATGTTCTGCAAACTCAGCCGCTGCTTGAGCAGCAGAGGTAGCATCCTTAAATTTCATGTTCCATTTCTACCTGCCAACAGAAAAATTACAATTACCATCTCCAGGAAATGATTGCCCATGTTCCAACCTTTCATCTTTGAAACCTAAGTGGCATGAACCACCATCATCAACACAATATTTCCTTGAAAGTTCTACCACAGCTCTGGCAGCTAGGCTTGCATGTTCTGCAAAATCAACCGCTGCTTGAGCAACAGAGATAGCATCCTTAAATTTCATGTTCCAATTCTGCCTGCCAAAAGAAACAATTACCATTACCATCTCCAGGAAATGATTGCCCATGTTCCAACCTTTCATCCTTGAAACCTAAGTGGCATGAACCACCAT
The DNA here is from genome assembly GCF_000715075.1 of Nicotiana tabacum. NCBI lineage: Eukaryota > Viridiplantae > Streptophyta > Magnoliopsida > Solanales > Solanaceae > Nicotiana > Nicotiana tabacum. The sequence goes on along the minus strand of NC_134083.1, from coordinate 42,546,522 downwards.
CATCAACACAATATTGCCTTGAAAGTTCTACAACAGCTCTGGCAGCTAAGCCTGCATGTTCTGCAAACTCAGCCGCTGCTTGAGCAGCAGAGGTAGCATCCTTAAATTTCAGATTCCAATTCTGCCTGCCAATAGAAAAATTACTATCTCTAGGAAATGATTGCCCATATTCTAACCTTTAATCCTTGAAACCTAAGTGGCATGAACCACCATCATCATCACAATATTGCCTTGAAAGTTCTATAATAGCTCTGGCTGCTAGGCTTGCATGTTCTGCAAACTCAGCCGCTACTTGAGCAGCAGAGGTAGCATCCTTAAATTTCATGTTCCAATTCTGCCTGCCAACAAAACAATTACCATTACAATCTCCAGGAAATGATTGCCCATGTTCCAACCTTTCATCATTGAAACCTAAGTGGCATGAACCACCATTATCAACACACTATTGCCTTTAAAGTTCTACAACAGCTCTGGCAGCTAGGCTTGCATGTTCTGCAAACTCAGCCGCTGCTTGAGCAGCAGAGGTAGCATCCTTAAATTTCATGTTCCAAATCAGCCTGCCAACAGAAAAATTACCATTACCATCTCCAGGAAATGATTGCCCATGTTCCAACCTTTCATCCTTGAAACCTAAGTGGCATGAACCACCATCATCAACACAATATTACCTTGAAACTTCTACAATAGCTCTGGCAGCTAGGCTTTCATGTTCTGCAAATTCAGCCGCTGCTTGAGCAACAGAAGTAGCATCCTTAAATTTCATGTTCCAATTCCGCCTGCCAACAGAAAAATTACCATTACCATCTCAAGGAAATGATTTCCCATGTTCTAGCCTTTCATATTTTAAACCTAAGTGGCATGAACTACAATCATCAACACAATATTGCCTTGAAAGATCTACAACAGCTCTGGCAGCTAGGCTTGCATGTTCTGCAAACTCAGCCACTACTTGAGCAGCAGAGGTACCATCCTTAAATTTCATGTTCCAATTCTTCTTGCCAACAGAAAAATTACCATCTCCAGGAAATGATTGCCCAACCTTTCATCCTTGAAACTTAAGTGGCATGAACCACAATCATCAACACAATATTGCCTTTAAAGTTCTACAACAGATCTGGCAGCTAAGCTTGAATGTTATGCAAAGTCAACCTCTACTTGAGCAGCAGAGGTAGCATCCTTAAATTTCATGTACCAATTATGCCTGCCAAAAGAAACAATTACCATTACCATCTCCTGGAAATGATTGCCCATGTTCCAACCTTTCATCCTTGAAACCTAAGTGGCATGAACTACCATCATCAACATAATATTGCCTTGAAAGTTCTACAATAGCTCCGGCAGCTAGGCTTGCATTTTCTGCAAACTCAGCTGCTGCTTGAGCAGCAGAGGTAGCATCCTTAAATTTCATGTTCCAATTCTGCCTGCCAACAGAAAAATTACCATATCCATGAAATGATTGCCCATGTTCCAACATTTCATCCTTGAAACCTTAGTGGCATGAACCACCATCATCAACACAATATTGCCTTGAAAGTTCTACAACAGCTCTGGCAGCTAGGCCTGCATGTTCTGTAAACTCAGCCGATGCTTGAGAGGCAGAGGTAGCATCCTTTAATTTCATGTTCCAATTCTGCCTGCCAACTGAAAAATTACCATTACCATCTCCAGGAAATGATTGCCCATGTTCCAACCTTTCATCCTTGAAACCTAAGTGGCATGAACCACCATTATCAACACAATATTGCCTTGAAAGTTCTACAACAGTTCTGGCAGCTAGGCTTGCATGTTCTGCAAACTCAGCCGCTACTTGAGCAGCAGAGGTAGCATCCTTAAATTTCATGTTCCAATTCTACATGCCAACAGAAAAATTACAATTACCATCTCCAGGAAATGATTGCCCATGTTCCAAACTTTCATCCTTGAAACCTAAGTGGCATGAACCACCATCATCAACACAATATTGCCTTGAAAGTTCTACAACAGCTCTGGCAGCTAGGCCTGCATGTTCTGCAAACTCAGCCGCTGCTTGAGCAGCAGAGGTAGCATCCTTAAATTTCATGTTCCATTTCTACCTGCCAACAGAAAAATTACAATTACCATCTCCAGGAAATGATTGCCCATGTTCCAACCTTTCATCTTTGAAACCTAAGTGGCATGAACCACCATCATCAACACAATATTTCCTTGAAAGTTCTACCACAGCTCTGGCAGCTAGGCTTGCATGTTCTGCAAAATCAACCGCTGCTTGAGCAACAGAGGTAGCATCCTTAAATTTCATGTTCCAATTCTGCCTGCCAACAGAAAAATTACTACTACCACCTCCAGGAAATGATTGCCCATGTTCCAACCTTTTATCCTTGAAACCTAAGTGGCATGAACTACCATCATCAACATAATATTGCCTTGAAAGTTCTACAACAGCTCTGGCAGCTAGGCTTGCATGTTCTGCAAACTCAGCTGTTGCTTGAGCAGCAGAGGTAGCATCCTTAAATTTCATGTTCCAATTCTACCTGCCAACAGAAAAATTACCATTACCATCTCTAAGAAGTGATTGCCCATGTTCCAACCTTTCAACCTTGAAACCTAAGTGGCATGAACCACCATCATCAACACAATATTGCCTTGAAAGTTCTGGAACAGCTCTGGCAGCTAGGCTTGCATGTTCTGCAAACTCAACTGTTGCTTGAGCAGCAGAGGTAGCATCATAAATTTCATGTTCCAATTCTTTCTGCCAACAGAAAAATTACCATTACCATCTCCAGGAAATGATTGCCCATGTTCCAATCTTTCGTCCTTGAAACCTAAGTGGCATGAACCACCATCATCAACACAATATTTCCTTGAAAGTTCTATAACAGCTCTGGCAGCTAGGCCACCATGTTCTGCAAACTCAGCCGTTGCTTGAGCAGCAGAGGTAGCATCCTTAAATTTCATGTTCTAATTCTGCCTGCCAATAGAAAATTTACCATCTCCAAGAAATGATTCCCCATGTTCCAACCTTCATCCTTGAAACCTAAGTGGCATGAAACACCATCATCACCACAATATTGCATTGAAAGTTTTACTATATCTCTGGCAGCTAGGCTTGCATGTTCTGCAAACTCAGTCGCTGCTTGAGCACCAGAGGTAGCATCCTTAAATTTCATGTTCCAATTCTGCCTGCCAACAAAAATATTACCATTACCATCTCAAGGAAATGATTGCCCATGTTCCAACCTTTCATCCTTGAAACCTAAGTGGCATGAACCACCATCATAGACATAATATTGCCTTGAAAGATCTACAACAGCTCTGGCAGCTAGGCTTGCATGTTCTGCAAACTCAGCCGCTGCTTGAGCAGCAGAGGTACCATCCTTAAATTTTATGTTCCAATTCTTCTTGCCAAAAGAAAAATTACCATCTCCAGGAAATGATTGCCCCACCTTTCATCCTTGAAACCTAAGTGGCATGAACCACCATCATCAACACAATATTGCCTTTAAAGTTCTACAACAGATCTGGCAGCTAGGCTTGCATGTTCTACAAACTCAGCCGCTGATTGAGCAGCAGAGGTAGCATCCTTAAATTTCATGTTCCAATTTTGCCTGCCAACAAAACAATTACCATTACCATCTCCAGGAAATGATTGCCCATGTTCCAACCTTTCATCCTAGAAACCTAAGTGGCATGAACCACCATCATCAACACAATATTGCCTTGAAAGTTCTACAACAGCTCTGGCAGCTAGGCTTGCATGTTATGCAAACTCAGCCGCTGCTTGAGCAGCAGAGGTAGCATCCATAAATTTCATGTTCCAATTCTGCCTGCCAACAGAAAAATTACCATTACCATCTCCAGGAAATGATTGCCCATGTTCCAACCTTTCATCCTTGAAACCTAAGTGGCATGAACCATCATCATCAACACAATATTGCATTTAAAGTTCTACAACATCTCTGGCAGCTAGGCTTGTATGTTCTGCAAACTCAGCCGATGCTTGAGAGGCAGAGGTAGCATCCTTTAATTTCATGTTCCAATTCTGCCTGCCAACAGAAAAATTACCATTACCATCTCCAGGAAATGATTGCCCATGTTCCAACCTTTCATCCTTGAAACCTAAGTGGCATGATCCACCATTATCAACACAATATTGCCTTGAAAGTTCTACAACAGTTCTGGCAGCTAGGCTTGCATGTTCTGCAAACTCAACCGCTACTTGAGCAGCAGCGGTAGCATCCTTAAATTTCATGTTCCAATTCTACCTGCCAACAGAAAAATTACAATTACCATGTCCAGGAAATGATTGCCCATGTTCCAACCTTTCATCTTTGAAACCTAAGTAGCATGAACCACCATCATCAACACAATATTGCCTTGAAAGTTCTACAACAGCTCTGGCAGCTAGGTTTGCATGTTCTGCAAACTCAACTGCTGCTTGAGCAGCAGAGGTAGCATCCTTAAATTTTATGTTCCAATTCTGCCTGCCAACAGAAAAATTACCATTACCATCTCCAGGAAATGATTGCCCATGTTCCAACCTTTCATCCTTGAAACCTAAGTGGCATGAACCACCATTATCAACACACTATTGCCTTTAAAGTTCTACAACAGCTCTGGCAGCTAGGCTTGCATGTTCTGCAAACTCAGCCGCTGCTTGAGCAGCAGAGGTAGCATCCTTAAATTTCATGTTCCAATTTTGCCTGCCAACAGAAAAATTACCATATCCATGAAATGATTGCCCTTGTTCCAACATTTCATCCTTGAAACCTAAGTGGCATGAACCACCATCATCAATACAATATTGCCTTGAAAGTTCTACAATAGCTCTGGCAGCTAGGCTTGCATGTTCTGCAAACTCAGCCGCTGCTTGAGTAGCAGAGGTAGCATCCTTAAATTTCATGTTCCAATTCTACCTGCCAACAGAAAAATTACAATTACCATCTCCAGGAAATGATTGCCCATGATCCAACCTTTCATCTTTGAAAGCTAAGTGGCATGAACCACCATCATCAACACAATATTGCCTTGAAAGTTCTACAACAGCTCTGGCAGCTAGGTTTGCATGTTCTGCAAACTCAATGGCTGCTTGAGCAGCAGAGGTAGCATCCTTAAATTTCATGTTCCAATTCTGCCTGCCAACAGAAAAATTACCATTACCATCTCCAGGAAATGATTGCCCACGTTCCAATCTTTCATCCTTGAAACCTAAGTGGCATGAACCACCATCATTAACACAATATTGCCTTTAATGTTTCTACAACAGCTCTGGCAGCTAGGCTTGCATGTTCTGCAAACTCAGCCGCTGCTTGAGCAGCAGAGGTAGCATCCTTAAATTTCATGTTCCAATTCTACCTGCCAACAGAAAAATTACCATTACCATCTCCAGGAAATGATTGCCCATGTTCCAACCTTTCATCCTTGAAACCTAAGTGGCATGAACCACCATCATCAACACAATATTTCCTTGAAAGTTCTACAACAGCTCTGGCAACTAGGCCAGCACGTTCTGCATACTCAGCCGCTGCTTGAGCAGCAGAGGTAGCATCCTTAAATTTCATGTTCCAATTCTGCTTGCCAACAGAAAAATTACCATCTCCATGAAATGATTTCCCATGTTCCAACCTTTCATCCTTGAAACCTAAGTGGCATGAACCACCATCATCAACACAATATTGCCTTGAAAGTTCTAAAACAGCTCTAGCAGCTAGGCCTGCATGTTCTGCAATCTCAGCCGCTGCTTGAGTAGCAGAGGTAGCATCCTTAAATTTCATGTTCCAATTCTGCCTGCCAATAGAAAATTTACCATCTCCAAGAAATTATTTCCCATGTTCCAACCTTTTATCTTTGAAACCTAAGTGGCATGAACCAACATCATCAACACAATATTGCCTTGAAAGTTCTATAACAGCTTTAGCAGCGAGGCTTGCATGTTCTTCAAACGCAGCCACTACTTGAGCAGCAGAGGTAGCATCCTTAAATTTCACGTTCCAATTCTACCTGCCAAAAGAAAAATTACCATTATCATCTCCAGGAAATGATTGCCCATGTTCCAACCTTTCATCCTTGAAACCTAAGTGGCATGAACCACTATCATCAACACAATATTTTCTTAAAAGTTCTACAACAGCTCTAGCAGCTAGGCTTGCATGTTCTGCAAACTCAGCTACTGCTTGAGCAGCAGAGGTAGCATCCTTAAATTTCATGTTCCAATTATGCTTGCCAACAGAAAAATTACCATCTCCGGGAAATGATTGCCCATGTTCCAACATTTCATCCTTGAAACCTAAGTGGCATGAACCACCATCATCAACACAATATTGCCTTGTAAGTTCTACAATAGCTCTGGCAGCTAGGCCTGCATGTTCTGCAAACTCAGCCGCTGCTTGAGCCACAGAGGTAGCATCCTTAAATTTCATGTTCCAATTCTACCTGCCAACAGAAAAATTACAATTACCATCTCCAGGAAATTATTGCCCATGTTCCAAACTTTCATATTTGAAACCTAAGTGGCATGAACCACCATCATCAACACAATATTACCTTGAACGTTCTACAACAGCTCGGGCAGCTAGGCTTGCATGTTCTGCAAAATCAGCCGCTGCTTGAGCTGCCGAGGTAGCATTCTTAAATTTTATGTTCCAATTCTGCCTGCCAACAGAACAATTATCACTACCATCTCCAGGAAATGATTGCCCATGTTCCAACCTTTTATCCTTGAAAACAAAGTGGCATGAACCACCATCATCAACACAATATTGCCTTGAAAGTTCTACAACAGCTCTAGCAGCTAGGCTTTCATGTTCTGCAAACTCAGCCGCTGCTTGAGCAGCAGAGGTAGCATCCTTAAATTTTATGTTCCAATTCTGCCTGCCAACAGAAAAATTACCATTACCATCTCTAGGAAATGATTGCCCATGTTCCAGCCTTTCATCCTTGAAACCTAAGTGGCATGAACAACCATCATCAACACAATATTGCCTTGAAAGTTCTACAACAGCTCTGGCAGCTAGGTTTGCATGTTATGCAAACTCAGCCGCTGCTTGAGCAGCAAAGGTAGCATCCTTAAATTTCATGTTCCAATTCTGCCTGCCAATAGAAAATTTACCATTACCATCTCCAGGAAATTATTTCCCATGTTCCAACCTTTCATCTTTGAAACCTAAGTGGCATGAACCACCATCATCAACACAATATTGCCTTTAAAGTTCTACAACGGCTCTGGCAGTTAGGCTTGAATGTTCTGCAAACTCAGCCGCTGCTTGAGCAGCAGAGGTAGCATCCCTTAATTTCATGTTCCAATTCTGCCTGCCAACAGAAAATTTACCATTACCATCGCCAGGAAATGATTGCCCATGTTCCAACCTTTCATCCTTGAAACATAAGTGGCATGGACCACCATCATCAACACAATATTGCCTTGAAAGTTCTACAACAGCTCTGGCAGCTAGGCTTTCATGTTCTGCAAACTCAGCCGCTGCTTGAGCAACAGAGGTAGCATCCTTAAATTTTATGTTCCAATTCTGCCTGCCAACAGAAAAATTACCATTACCATCTCCAGGAAATGATTTCCCATGTTTCAACCTTTCATCCTTGAAACCTAAGTGGCATGAACCACCATCATCAACAAAATATTACCTTTAAAGTTCTACAACAGCTCTGGCAGCTAGGCTTGCATATTCTGCAAACTCAGTTGCTGCTTGAGCAGCAGAAGTAGCATCCTTAAATTTCATGTTCCAATTCTGCCTGCTAATAGAACAATTACCATTACCATCTCCAGGAAATGATTGCCCATGTTCCAACCTTTCATCCTTGAAAACAAAGTGGTATGAACCACCATCATCAACACAATATTGCCTTGAAAGTTCTACAACAGCTCTGGCAATTAGGCTTTCATGTTCTGCAAACTCAGCTGCTGCTTGAGCAGCAGAGGTAGCATCCTTAAATTTCATGTTCCAATTCTGCCTGCCAACAGAAAAATTACCATTACCATCTCTAGGAAATGATTGCCCATGTTCCAACCTTTCATCCTTGAAACCTAAGTGGCATGAACCACCATCATCAACACAATATTACCGTTAAAGTTCAACAACAGCTCTGGCAGCTAGGCTTGCATGTTCTGCAAACTCAGCCGCTGCTTGAGCAGCAGAGGTAGCATCCTTAAATTTCATGTTCCAATTCTGCCTGCCAACAGAAAAATTACCATTACCATCTCCAGGAAATGATTGCCCATGTTCCAACCTTTCATCCTTGAAACCTAAGTGGCATGAACCACCATTATCAACATAATATTTCCTTGAAAGTTCTAGAACAGCTCTGGCAGCTAGGCTTGCATGTTCTGCAAACTCAGCCGCTGCTTGAGCAGCTGAGGTAACATCTTTAAATTTCATGTTCCAATTCTACCTGCCAACAGAAAAATTACCATTACCATATCTAGGAAATGATTCCCCATGTTCCAACCTTTCATCTTTGAAACCTAAGAGGCATGAACCACTATCATCAACACAATATTGCCTTGAATGTTCTAAAACAGCTCTAGCAGCTAGGCCTGCATGTTCTGCAAACTCAGCCGCTGCTTGAGCAGCAGAGGTAGCATCCTTAAATTTCATGTTCCAATTCTGCCTGCCAATAGAAAATTTACCATCTCTAGGAAATTATTTCCCATGTTCCAACCTTTCATCTTTGAAACCTAAGTGGCATGAACCACCATCATCAACACAATATTGCCTTGAACGTTCTACAACAGCTCGGGCAGCTAGGCTTGCATGTTCTGCAAAATCAGCCGCTGCTTGAGTAGCCGAGGTAGCATTCTTAAATTTTATGTTCCAATTCTGCCTGCCAACAGAAAAATTACCACTACCATCTCCAGGAAATGATTGCCCATGTTCCAAACTTTCATATTTGAAAACAAAGTGGTATGAACCACCATCATCAACACAATATTGCCTTGAAAGTTCTACAACAGCTCTAGCAGCTAGGCTTTCATGTTCTGCAAACTCAGCCGCTGCTTGAGCAGCAGAGGTAGCATCCTTAAATTTTATGTTCCAATTCTGCCTGCCAACAGAAAAATTACCATTACTATCTCTAGGAAATGATTGCCCATGTTCCAGCCTTTCATCCTTGAAACCTAAGTGGCATGAACCACCATCATCAACACAATATTGCCTTGAAAGTTCTACAACAGCTCTGGCAGCTAGGTTTGCATGTTATGCAAACTCAGCCGCTGCTTGAGCAGCAAAGGTAGCATCCTTAAATTTCATGTTCCAATTCTGCCTGCCAATAGAAAATTTACCATCTCCAGGAAATTATTTCCCATGTTCCAACCTTTCATCTTTGAAACCTAAGTGGCATGAACCACCATCATCATCACAATATTGCCTTTAAAGTTCTACAACAGCTCTGGCAGTTAGGCTTGAATGTTCTGCAAACTCAGCCGCTGCTTGAGCAGCAGAGGTAGCATCCCTTAATTTCATGTTCCAATTCTGCCTGCCAACAGAAAATTTACCATTACCATCGCCAGGAAATGATTGCCCATGTTCCAACCTTTCATCCTTGAAACATAAGTGGCATGGACCACCATCATCAACACAATATTGCCTTGAAAGTTCTACAACAGCTCTGGCAGCTAGGCTTTCATGTTCTGCAAACTCAGCCGCTGCTTGAGCAACAGAGGTAGCATCCTTAAATTTTATGTTCCAATTCTGCCTGCCAACAGAAAAATTACCATTACCATCTCCAGGAAATGATTTCCCATGTTTCAACCTTTCATCCTTGAAACCTAAGTGGAATGAACCACCATCATCAACACAATATTACCGTTAAAGTTCTACAACAGCTCTGGCAGCTAGGCTTGCATATTCTGCAAACTCAGTTGCTGCTTGAGCAGCAGAAGTAGCATCCTTAAATTTCATGTTCCAATTCTGCCTGCTAATAGAACAATTACCATTACCATCTCCAGGAAATGATTGCCCATGTTCCAACCTTTCATCCTTGAAAACAAAGTGGTATGAACCACCATCATCAACACAATATTGCCTTGAAAGTTCTACAACAGCTCTGGCAGTTAGGCTTTCATGTTCTGCAAACTCAGCTGCTGCTTGAGCAGCAGAGGTAGCATCCTTAAATTTCATGTTCCAATTCTGCCTGCCAACAGAAAAATTACCATTACCATCTCTAGGAAATGATTGCCCATGTTCCAACCTTTCATCCTTGAAACCTAAGTGGCATGAACCACCATCATCAACACAATATTACCGTTAAAGTTCAACAACAGCTCTGGCAGCTAGGCTTGCATGTTCTGCAAACTCAGCCGCTGCTTGAGCAGCAGAGGTAGCATCCTTAAATTTCATGTTCCAATTCTGCCTGCCAACAGAAAAATTACCATTACCATCTCCAGGAAATGATTGCCCATGTTCCAACCTTTCATCCTTGAAACCTAAGTGGCATGAACCACCATTATCAACATAATATTTCCTTGAAAGTTCTAGAACAGCTCTGGCAGCTAGGCTTGCATGTTCTGCAAACTCAGCCGCTGCTTGAGCAGCTGAGGTAACATCTTTAAATTTCATGTTCCAATTCTACCTGCCAACAGAAAAATTACCATTACCATATCTAGGAAATGATTCCCCATGTTCCAACCTTTCATCTTTGAAACCTAAGTGGCATGAACCACCATCATCAACACAATATTGCCTTGAACGTTCTACAACAGCTCGGGCAGCTAGGCTTGCATGTTCTGCAAAATCAGCCGCTGCTTGAGTAGCCGAGGTAGCATTCTTAAATTTTATGTTCCAATTCTGCCTGCCAACAGAAAAATTACCACTACCATCTCCAGGAAATGATTGCCCATGTTCCAAACTTTCATCTTTGAAAACAAAGTGGTATGAACCACCATCATCAACACAATATTGCCTTGAAAGTTCTACAACAGCTCTAGCAGCTAGGCTTTCATGTTCTGCAAACTCAGCCGCTGCTTGAGCAGCAGAGGTAGCATCCTTAAATTTTATGTTCCAATTCTGCCTGCTAACAGAAAAATTACCATTACTATCTCTAGGAAATGATTGCCCATGTTCCAGCCTTTCATCCTTGAAACCTAAGTGGCATGAACCACCATCATCAACACAATATTGCCTTGAAAGTTCTACAACAGCTCTGGCAGCTAGGTTTGCATGTTATGCAAACTCAGCCGCTGCTTGAGCAGCAAAGGTAGCATCCTTAAATTTCATGTTCCAATTCTGCCTGCCAATAGAAAATTTACCATCTCCAGGAAATTATTTCCCATGTTCCAACCTTTCATCTTTGAAACCTAAGTGGCATGAACCACCATCATCATCACAATATTGCCTTTAAAGTTCTACAACAGCTCTGGCAGTTAGGCTTGAATGTTCTGCAAACTCAGCCGCTGCTTGAGCAGCAGAGGTAGCATCCCTTAATTTCATGTTCCAATTCTGCCTGCCAACAGAAAATTTACCATTACCATCGCCAGGAAATGATTGCCCATGTTCCAACCTTTCATCCTTGAAACATAAGTGGCATGGACCACCATCATCAACACAATATTGCCTTGAAAGTTCTACAACAGCTCTGGCAGCTAGACTTTCATGTTCTGCAAACTCAGCCGCTGCTTGAGCAACAGAGGTAGCATCCTTAAATTTTATGTTCCAATTCTGCCTGCCAACAGAAAAATTACCATTACCATCTCCAGGAAATGATTTCCCATGTTTCAACCTTTCATCCTTGAAACCTAAGTGGAATGAACCACCATCATCAACACAATATTACCGTTAAAGTTCTACAACAGCTCTGGCAGCTAGGCTTGCATATTCTGCAAACTCAGTTGCTGCTTGAGCAGCAGAAGTAGCATCCTTAAATTTCATGTTCCAATTCTGCCTGCTAATAGAACAATTACCATTACCATCTCCAGGAAATGATTGCCCATGTTCCAACCTTTCATCCTTGAAAACAATGTGGTATGAACAACCATCATCAACACAATATTGCCTTGAAAGTTCTACAACAGCTCTGGCAGTTAGGCTTTCATGTTCTGCAAACTCAGCTGCTGCTTGAACAGCAGAGGTAGCATCCTTAAATTTCATGTTCCAATTCTGCCTGCCAACAGAAAAAGTACCATTACCATCTCTAGGAAATGATTGCCCATGTTCCAACCTTTCATCCTTGAAACCTAAGTGGCATGAACCACCATCATCAACACAATATTACCGTTAAAGTTCAACAACAGCTCTGGCAGCTAGGCTTGCATATTCTGCAAACTCAGCCGCTGCTTGAGCAGCAGAGGTAGCATCCTTAAATTTCATGTTCCAATTCTGCCTGCCAACAGAAAAATTACCATTACCATCTCCAGGAAATGATTGCGCATGTTCCAACCTTTCATCCTTGAAACCTAAGTGGCATGAACCACCATTATCAACATAATATTTCCTTGAAAGTTCTAGAACAGCTCTGGCAGCTAGGCTTGCATGTTCTGCAAACTCAGCCGCTGCTTGAGCAGCTGAGGTAACATCTTTAAATTTCATGTTCCAATTCTACCTGCCAACAGAAAAATTACCATTACCATATCTAGGAAATGATTCCCCATGTTCCAACCTTTCATCTTTGAAACCTAAGAGGCATGAACCACTATCATCAACACAATATTGCCTTGAATGTTCTAAAACAGCTCTAGCAGCTAGGCCTGCATGTTCTGCAAACTCAGCCGCTGCTTGAGCCGCAGAGGTAGCATCCTTAAATTTCATGTTCCAATTCTGCCTGCCAGTAGAAAATTTACCATCTCCAGGAAATTATTTCCCATGTTCCAACCTTTCATCTTTGAAACCTAAGTGGCATGAACCACCATCATCAACACAATATTGCCTTGAAAGTTCTACAACAGCTCTGGCAGTTAGGCTTGCATGTTCTGCAAACTCAGCCGCTACTTGAGCAGCAGAGGTAGCATCCCAAAATTTCATGTTCCAATTCTACCTGCCAACAGAAAAATTACCATTACCATCTCCAGGAAATGATTGCCCATGTTCCAACCTTTCATCCTTGAAACCTAAGTGGCATGAACCACCATCATCAACACAATATTGCCTTGAAAGTTCTACAACAGCTCTGGCAGCTAGGCTTGCATGTTGTCCAAAGTCAGCCGCTACTTGAGCAGCAAAGGTAGCATCCTTAAATTTCATGTTCCAATTCTCCCTGCCAACAGAAAAATTACCATTACCATCTCTAGGAAATGATTGCCCATGTTCCAACCTTTCATCTTTGAAACCTAAGTGGCATGAACCACCATCATCAACACAATATTGCCTTGAAAGTTCTAAAACAGCTTTAGCAGCTAGGCCTGCATGTTCTGCAAACTCAGCTGTTGCTTGAGCAGCAGAGGTAACATCCTTAAATGTCACAACCCAACTGGAGGGTCATGACTAGCACCCGGGCCATACTTGCCGAGCACCAACGTACATTTTATCTAACCTTCCTTATTATCTTTAAGGGCCGACAAGATCAATATAAATAGTAGACATGGATCATGAACATCCAACAATGAAAGATAATGTCATGAACATACATAACATGGGACGACAAGACTGTCAAGAAACTATATATAAGGTACGAGCTATCATGATGCCATGAAAGACTATACAACAAAAATCAGCCGAAAAGGCATTCTAAACCATACATAAGTCGACACCTATCTATGAGCCTCTAAAAGAACATAAGTGCTACAACATTGCCGGAACAGGGCCCCGACATACCCATAAGGTCTATAACAAAAATGCATACCAAGACCACGGCAAGTCCGGAGAAGGGATCTCGCCAATAACCGCTGAACTGGACAGCCTACTGTGGTGGGGGAGCTACGTCTACCTGTCTATCAGGACCTGCAGCACGACATGCAGCGTCCACAAATAAAAAGGACGTCAGTACGAATAAAGTACTGAGTATGTGAGGCAAGAAAGCATAAGTAAGAACAGTAATGTAAACATGGATAGAGAATATACAACCTGTGACATCTGGGTACCTCTGAGGGCTACTAACATGAAATACATGATACATACATATATATACATAAACTTTTAAAACATACGCCTTTGTGGGCATCACCATCATCATATCGTACCCGGCCATAATAGGCTCGGTAAAACGTACCCGGCCATCATAGGGCTCGGTAGAATCGTACCCGGCCACGTGGAGCTCGGTAAAACCCAACTGATCAGTGGTTGCACAATAGGTGCCATACCCGGCCAACTATAGCGTGGCTCGGTAGAGTAAAATAGATACATATATATGATGCATGCTCGACTCATTGGAATCACATTTTGAACCTTTCGGAGTGACGTAAGGTCGGTATCCTTCGTACACGTTATTAGGATTAACTCTTCATCAAGAAACTTATAAGAATCAGGAACTACCAACAACATTGATAATATAAGAATAAGAGAAGTAACATCAATACCAATCGTTTCATAAGAAGGGCAGCAATGTAAGTACTGCTAGCTTCTAAGAGTAGAGTATCTTTGGGAGCTCGTTCATTACATTATGTACAATCGGAGTCGTGCAAAAGAATGAAGGGGATAGACTCACATACCTTGTATATACTGCCCAACCTCAAGCTATGCAAATATCACGACTCCTTAGTCTACAATAAGACAAATGACACTATCATTATCGTTTAAGCGTCGTAACTATTATGTATCGACCACAACCTATTTTACGATGAAACGGACAGCACCTCCCCTATTTATATGACTTCCCACAAGTCAATACAATCACCAAACAGCCCAAACAACATCATTAATAATCATATTGAGCCTCCAAAACAGTCCACCAACCAACAACATTACTACCTAGCTTTTCGATATATATTTCACAAGTTCTAGCTTCAACGACTTAGCTGCAACTTGGATAATCTTAAATATATATAGAGTAAGAGGTTACTTACCTTTAAACAGAAAGAACAACTCCAATTTGACCTTAATTTTCCACGAAATATCCCTTCAATTCTGCCACAAGAACAAGGAAGCGAAACTAGCAATTAATTCGGGTTTTTCGGCACTAGAATTACTTTAGAAGACTTGAAATCACCTAGGGTTGATATTAAAAACTTGAAGGTGTATTTACAGGACATAAAACACTTAAAAAAACCTCCCACACGAGCTGGAACAACACAAAAATCAGCAACAACAAGAAGAACAAGAAACTTACTAGCGCCACGGGATTCCCGACATTTGATTTGTGTTGTTTGCCCTTTGTTTGGGTCTTGGATCATGAGAGAACCTTGAGAGACTGTTTTTAGGGTTATAAGGTCTGAATATACTGAAAAATAATGACTTAAAACGGGGTTGAGGTATCTTATATATGTCCATATGTCTTAAACAGCCTTTGTGGGCCCCATAGAGAGCAGCTTGGCGCACTCTCGCAAAAACGCGAATATCTCTCTATTCCAAGATCGTATCAATGAACGGTTTAATGCGTTTGAAACTAGACTCATAGATCTTCAATTTGATAGGTAGATCACCCCATAATTCCAAGCACATTGGGAGAAAAATGCATTAACATTTGACCTAAAGTTTAAGTAAAATTATAAACCTAAGTTGCGACAACTTTTATCAACTTTTGTTTCATAACTCGCTTGACTTCAAGACTTATGATGCGGATATTATATGATTCAAATACATTAAAACAAGACCTCTTGGGATAGTTAATCACCTCTAGTGTTACCCGAAAATACGGGTTACAACATCCTTGATTCGTTTAACTTCTAATATTTGTTAACCACTCTTATACACCCTTGTATCGTTTAAGACCAATAGGATTAACTTCTTATCATCTCAAAGATAATCTCTTCTTGGATTTACATCGACTAACTTACGACGTGATCTATGGTATCCGAATTTGGGTTGTAACACCCTCTCCCCCTTAGGAACATTCGTCCTCGAATGTAAGGGTTTATGGGGTGTCTAACTCATCGTGGATTCCGACAGAGATTTCCGGCTGAGTTTCCCCCATAAAATGGACACTAGCCAAACTTGCAAGCAGTTAAACCCAACCTATGGCCTTACAAGACTATACAAAGCATTATGGATATGTACATTATCTGCATATCACCATTTTGTATTAAAAAAAGAGTATTCACAAGCTATTGCTTATCTCATAGAGCCGTTTCACCTTATAATGCGTCCTTCTTTCCCCCGACATCCTCGTTATCTTCACTCTGGAATAGGTAAGGGTATTTAGACTTCATCTCCTCTTCTGCTTCCCATGTCATTTCTTCTATATTCTTGTTCCTCCATAATACTTTCACGGAAGCTACATCCTTTGTTCTCAGCTTGCGGACTTGTCGATCTAATATAGCCACTGGCACTTCATCATATGATAGATCCTTTGTAACTTGTACATCTTTGATAGGGACGACCCGAGAAGGGTCTCCAATACATTTCCTCAACATAGATACATGGAATACCGGGTGGACAAATTCCAATTCAGATGGCAATTCTAACTCGTAAGCAACCTGTCCAATTCGTCGAAGAATTTTGTACGGCCCAATATACCGCGGACTCAACTTACCCTTCTTCCCAAAACGCATAACACCCTTCATCGGCGAGATCTTCAGGAAAACCCAATCACCAACCTCAAATTCCAGATCACGACGTCGGACGTCGGAATAAGACTTTTGCCTACTTTGTGCCATCCTCAGTCGCTCTTGTATCACTTTCACCTTCTCAATGGCTTGGTGAATCAAATCTGGCCCATATAATTCTGTCTCACCGACTTCGAACCATCCAACTGGTGATCTACATCTCCTCCCGTACAGTGCCTCATACGGGGCCATTTTAATACTGGAATGGTAGCTATTATTGTAGGCAAATTCTATAAGTGCCAGATGGTCATCCCAATTCCCCTTGAAATCTAGAACACATGCTCGTAGCATATCTTCAAGCGTCTGGATGGTACGTTCAGCCTGTCTGTCAGTCTGCGGATGAAATGCAGTGCTGAGATTTACTTGTGTGCCTAAACCCTTCTGAAAAGACCTCCAAAAGTTAGCCGTAAATTGAGCTCCTCGGTCTGATATAATAGATACCGGCACACCATGAAGCCTAACAATCTCCTTGATATACAACTTCGCATAATCTTCAGCCGTGTAAGTTGTCTTAACTGGCAGAAAATGGGCAGATTTTGTAAGTCGATCAACTATCACCCAGATGGAGTCAAACTTATGATAAGAGCGAGGTAATCCAATAATGAAGTCCATATTAATCACCTCCCATTTCCAGGTCGGAATCTCTATATTCTGAATCAATCCACTAGGTTTCTGATGCTCGATCTTTACTTGTTGACAATTAGGACACTGGGCTACAAATTCTGCAATAGACTTCTTCATGTTATCCCACCAATATTGCTCCTTAACGTCATGATACATCTTTGTCGAGCCAGGATGGATAGAATATCGGGACTGGTGAATTTCAATCATAATCTTCTCTCGCAACCCTGCCACACTAGGTACACATAATCGGCCCTGGTATCTCAGTGTCCCATCTCCTCCGATCTTGAAAGCTGTAATCTTACACTGCTGAATTCCCTCTCTCAATCTTACTAAGGTAGGATCTTCATATTGCCGTGCTTTTACCTCGGCTACCAAAGATGATTCTGCTGTATTCTGTACAGTAACACCTCCGTCATCAGAGTCCAACAATCTGATTCTCATATTGGCCAGCTGGTGAAGCTCTTTGGTCAACCCTTGTCTACCTGCCTCAATATGTATTAAGCTTCCCATTGACTTACGGCTGAGAGCATCTGCCACAACATTAGCTTTACCGGGATGGTACAATATCTCGACATCGTAGTCTTTCAGTAATTCAAGCCACCTACGCTGCCTCAAATTCAACTCCTTCTGCTTGAAGATGTATTGTAAACTCTTGTGATCTGTGTAGATGTCAACATGGACGCCGTATAAGTAGTGCCGCCATATCTTCAAAGCATATATTACTGCAGCCAATTCCAAATCATGAGTCGGGTAATTCTTTTCATGCTTCTTCAATTGTCTTGATGCATAAGCAATCACCTTCCCACGTTGCATCAATACGCACCCCAAACCTATACCTGATGCATCACAATATACCACATAACCTTCTGTTCCTTCTGGGAGAGTGAGCACTGGCGCGGATGTCAATCGATTCTTTAGCTCCTGAAAACTATGTTCACAAGCATCAGACCACTGGAACTTGGTAGCTTTCTGTGTTAACTTAGTCAATGGTGCTGATATAGAGGAAAACCCTTCTACAAACCGCCTATAATATCCTGCTAGCCCCAGGAAGCTGCGGACTTCTGACGGTGTTGTAGGTCTCGGCCAATTCTTCACTGCATCGATCTTCTGAGTGTCGACACTAATACCCGCATCAGATATCACATGGCCAAGGAATGCTACTGAGTTCAGCCAGAATTCACATTTAGAGAGCTTAGCATATAACTTATGATCCTGAAGGGTCTGTAATACTATCCGCAAGTGGCCCGCATGTTCCGCCTCCGAACGAGAATACACCAGAATGTCATCAATGAATACGATCACGAACACATCAAGATAGGGCCTGAATACACTATTCATGAGATCCATAAAAGCTGCTGGGGCATTTGTTAGCCCGAACGACATCACCAAG
This sequence comes from Nicotiana tabacum, assembly GCF_000715075.1. Taxonomy (NCBI): domain Eukaryota; kingdom Viridiplantae; phylum Streptophyta; class Magnoliopsida; order Solanales; family Solanaceae; genus Nicotiana; species Nicotiana tabacum. Next base: position 42,527,893 of record NC_134083.1, on the reverse strand, counting down.
AACTCAAAATGCCCATATCTTGTCCGGAAGGCCGTCTTTGGAATATCCTTCTCCTTAACCCTCACCTGATGATACCCTGAACGCAAGTCAATCTTGGAGAAATACTTGGCACCCTGGAGTTGGTCAAACAGGTCATCAATTCTTGGAAGTGGATACTTGTTCTTTATTGTAAACTTATTCAACTGTCGATAATCGATACACATCCTTAACGACCCATCTTTCTTCCGCACGAACAAGACTGGCGCACCCCAAGGTGAAGTGCTAGGCCTAATGAAACCCTTATCCAGCAAGTCCTTCAACTGTGCCTTCAACTCTCGCAACTCTACCGAGGCCATCCTGTATGGAGGGATAGAGATCGGTTGAGTGTCAGGCAATGCATCAATGCTAAACTCAATCTCCCTTTCAGGAGGAAGGCCTGGGAGTTCATCTGGGAAAACATCTGGAAATTCATTGACCACGGGGATTAATTGTAGAGTAGGCGGCTTCGCCTCCGCATCCCTAACGCGAACAAGATGATAAATGTAACCTTTTGAGATCATCTTCCTTGCCTTAAGATAGGAAATAAACCTACCTTTCGGCGTAGCAATGTTCCCCTTCCATTCAATGGCGGGTTCACAAGGAAACTGAAACCTAACCATCTTCGTACGACAGTCAACACTTGCATAGCATGAGGCCAACCAGTCCATTCCCATTATCACATCGAAATCAACCATTTCTAACTCAAATAAATTTGCCGAGGTTTGACGACTACAAATCATCACAGTGCAACCTTTATAAACCCTTCTAGCAATCACAGAATCTCCTATCGGAGTGGATACCGCAAGTGGTTTACTTATCAATTCAGGTTCAATGCCAAACTTATTAGCCACAAAGGGTGTAACATATGATAAGGTAGATCCTGGATCAATTAGCGCATATACATCATAAGAAAACACAGACAATATACCTGTAACAACATCCGGAGATGACTCGAGATCTTGTCGACCTATTAGAGCATAGGTTCGATTTTGAGCACCACTCGAACTCGGCACTGAACCTCTACCTCTACCACGACCTGTCAACTGTTGAAAACCTTGTGCTGGAGGTCGAACTGATGAGGAAGAACCAGACACAGATCCAGTCGGTTGAGCCATACCACCACCTCCTCTGTTAGGACAATCCCGCATCATATGGCCACGCTGTCCGCAAGAATAGCATGCATCGGAACCTCGACGGCACAGTCCAAAGTGGGCCTTGCCGCACTGATCACAACGAGGTGTTGGGGGTCTCGTCTGACTAGTATCTCTATGAAATTGTGAGCCTGATGCCCTCGAACTCTGACCTGAACCAGAATAGGTAAATCGATCATACCGAGGCCTCTGAAACTGTGGAGGAGCACTAGCTACAGGTGGTGCCGAACTCCTCGAAGATTGGGGCCTGATACTGCCTCTGAACTCATCAGAATACCATGCAAATCTTGCCCTCTTATGCTGGCCCCTATCCTGCTCCCTATCTGCCCTTTGCTGGCGCTTACGATCCTCTAGGGTCTGGGCATAAGCCTGAATACGGGAAATATCCATGCCCTCTACCAAGGAGGCTGTTGTGCACTCATTTATCAGATGTGGTCCCAAACCGTTCACGAACAGATGCACCCTATCACTCATCTCTGACACCATATGGGGAGCATACCTTGCTAAAGAATCAAACTGTATACTATACTCTCGTACACTCATATTACCCTGTCGAAGGTTCAAGAACTTATCAGCTCTAGCTCGTCGTATCTCAACTGGCAAGTAGTGACGAAGAAAGGCCTCAGAAAATTCCTTCCACACGGCTGGAGGAGCGTTCGGACCCCTAGATCTCTCCCAACTATCATACTAGAAAACCGCTAAATCCCGTAACCGATAAGAAGCCAACTCTACTGCCTCCGTATCACTAGCATGCATAACCCGCAATGTACGATGAATCTGATCAATAAATATTTGTGGGTCCTCTTTGGGGTCTGATCCGGTAAACACTGGAGGGTCTAGATTAATAAAATCACGATCTCTCGCACTAACCGGTTTATCAGCAGCACCGGTATTCTGCCTCTGAGCCTGAGCAGCTACCAAGCTAGTCAACAATTGCACCGCACTGCGCATATCATGGTCTGTAGTGCCAGACGGAGGAACTGGATGTACTAGGTGCCTCCTAATATCCTCGGGAGGAGACAGAGAGGTATGAGATGGCATCTCACTCTGAGCCTCACTTTGGCCTGCTCTGGCTGGAGGCACCTGAATGTTACCCTCTCCCACAGCTGTATCAAGCCGTTTACTAATCACTTGCTTCCTAGTCGAAGGCATCGCTGAAAGAAAACAAGGTGAATATTAGATATGAACACTTACTACTCAACTCTACGCACGATCTAGATTCAGGAAGAAGGTAACAACCCTAGATGTCACGTAGCCTCCTGATTATAAATGTGGCGCGCTACACATCCATAATCAAAACTCTACTAGACACGGCTCATAGACAACCCCTAGGACAGACTTGCTCTGATACCAAGTTTGTCACGACCCAACTGGAGGGTCATGACTAGCACCCGGGCCATACTTGCCGAGCACCAACGTACATTTTATCTAACCTTCCTTATTATCTTTAAGGGCAGACAAGATCAATATAAATAGTAGACATGGATCATGAACATCCAACAATGAAAGACAATGTCATGAACATACATAACATGGGACGACAAGACTGTCAAGAAACTATATATAAGGTACGAGCTATCATGATGCCATGAAAGACTATACAACAAAAATCAGCCGAAAAGGCATTCTAAACTATACATAAGTCGACACCTATCTATGAGCCTCTAAAAGAACATAAGTGCTACAACATTGCCGGAACAGGGCCCCGACATACCCATAAGGTCTATAACAAAAATGCATACCAAGACCACGGCAAGTCCGGAGAAGGGATCTCGCCAATAACCGCTGAACTGGACAGCCTACTGTGGTGGGGGAGCTACGTCTACCTGTCTATCAGGACCTGCAGTACGACATGCAGCATCCACAAATAAAAAGGACGTCAGTACGAATAAAGTACTGAGTATGTGAGGTAAGAAAGCATAAGTAAGAACAGTAATGTAAACATGGATAGAGAATATACAACCTGTGACATCTGGGTACCTCTGAGGGCTACTGACATGAAATACATGATACATACATATATATACATAAACTTTTAAAACATACACCTTTGTGGGCATCACCATCATCATATCGTACCCGGCCATAATAGGCTCGGTAAAACGTACCCAGCCATCATAGGGCTCGGTAGAATCGTACCCGGCCACGTGGAGCTCGGTAAAACCCAACTGATCAGTGGTTGCACAATAGGTGCCATACCCGGCCAACTATAGCGCGGCTCGGTAGAGTAAAATAGATACATATATATGATGCATGCTGGACTCATTGGAATCACATTTTGAACCTTTCGGAGTGACGTAAGGTCGGTATCCTTCGTACACGTTATTAGGATTAACTCTTCATCAAGAAACTTATAAGAATCAGGAACTACCAACAACATTGATAATATAAGAATAAGAGAAGTAACATCAATACCAATCGTTTCATAAGAAGGGCAGCAATGTAAGTACTGCTAGCTTCTAAGAGTAGAGTATCTTTGGGAGCTCGTTCATTACATTATGTACAATCGGAGTCGTGCAAAAGAATGAAGGGGATAGACTCACATACCTTGTATATACTGCCCAACCTCAAGCTATGCAAATATCACGACTCCTTAGTCTACAATAAGACAAATGACACTATCATTATCGTTTAAGCGTCGTAACTATTATGTATCGACCACAACCTATTTTACGATGAAACGAACAGCACCTCCCCTATTTATATGACTTCCCACAAGTCAATACAATCACCAAACAGCCCAAACAACATCATTAATAATCATATTGAGCCTCCACAACAGTCCACCAACCAACAACATTACTACCAAGCTTTTCGATATATATTTCACAAGTTCTAGCTTCAACGACTTAGCTGCAACTTGGATAATCTTAAATATATATAGAGTAAGAGGTTCCTTACCTTTAAACAGAAAGAACAACTCCAATTTGACCTTAATTTTCCACGAAATATCCCTTCAATTCTGCCACAAGAACAAGGAAGCGAAACTAGCAATTAATTCGGGTTTTTCGGCACTAGAATTACTTTAGAAGACTTGAAATCACCTAGGGTTGATATTAAAAACTTGAAGGTGTATTTACAGGACATAAAACACTTAAAACAACCTCCCACACGAGCTGGAACAACACAAAAATCAGCAACAACAAGAAGAACAAGAAACTTACTAGCGCCACGGGATTCCCGACATTTGATTTGTGTTGTTTGCCCTTTGTTTGGGTCTTGGATCATGAGAGAACCTTGAGAGACTGTTTTTAGGGTTATAAGGTCTGAATATACTGAAAAATAATGACTTAAAACGGGGTTGAGGTATCTTATATATGTCCATATGTCTTAAACCGCCTTTGTGGGCCCCATAGAGAGCAGCTTGGCGCACTCTCGCGAAAACGCGAATATCTCTCTATTCCAAGATCGTATCAATGAACGGTTTAATGCGTTGGAAACTATACTCATAGATCTTCAATTTGATAGGTAGATCACCCCATAATTCCAAGCACATTGGGAGAAAAGTGCATTAACATATGACCTAAAGTTTAAGTAAAATTATAAACCTAAGTTGCGACAACTTTTATCAACTTTTGTTTCATAACTCGCTTGACTTCAAGACTTATGATGCGGATATTATATGATTCAAATACATTAAAACAAGACCTCTTGGGACAGTTAATCACCTCTAGTGTTACCCGAAAATACGGGTTACAACATCCTTGATTCGTTTAACTTCTAATATTTGTTAACCACTCTTATACACCCTTGTATCGTTTAAGACCAATAGGATTAACTTCTTATCATCTCAAAGATAATCTCTTCTTGGATTTACTGTCACGACCCAACTGGAGGGTCATGACTAGCACCCGGGCCATACTTGCCGAGCACCAACGTACATTTTATCTAACCTTCCTTATTATCTTTAAGGGCCGACAAGACCAATATAAATGAAAGACATGGATCATGAACATCCAACAATGAAAGATAATGTCATGAACATACGTAACATGGGACGACAAGACTGTCAAGAAACTATATATAAGGTACGAGCTACCATGGTGCCATGAAAGACTATACAACAAAAATCAGCCGACAAGGCATTCCAAACCATACATGAGTCGACACCTGTCTATGAGCCTCTAAAAGAACATAAGTGCTACAACATTGCCGGAACAGGGCCCCGACATACCCATAATGTCTATAACAAAAATGCATACCAAGACCACGGCAAGTCCGGAGAAAGGATCTTGCCAATAACGCTGAACCGGATAGCCTACTGTGATGGGGGAGCTGCGTCTACCCGTCTATCAGGACCTGCAGCACGACATGCAGCATCCACAAATAAAAAGGACGTCAGTACGAATAAAGTACTGAGTATGTAAGGCAGAATAGCATAAGTAAGAACAATAATGTAAACAGTGATAGGGAATATACAACCTATGACATCTGGGTACCTCTGAGGGCTACTGACATGAAATACATGATACATACATATATATATATACATAAACGTTTAAAACATATGCCTTTGTGGGCATCATCATCATCATATCGTACCCGGCCATAATAGGCTCGGTAAAACGTACCCGGCCATCATAGGGCTCGGTAGAATCGTACCCGGCCACGTGGAGCTCGGTAAAACCCAACTGATCAGTGGTTGCACAATAGGTGCCATACCCGGCCAACTATAGCGCGGCTCGGTAGAGTAAAATAGATACATATATATGATGCATGCTGGACTCATTGGAATCACATTTTGAACCTTTCAGAGTGACGTAAGGTCGGTATCCTTCGTACACGTTATTAGGATTAACTCTTCATCAAGAATCTTATAAGAATCAGGAACTACCAACAACATTGATAATATAAGAATAAGAGAAGTAACATCAATATCAATCATTTCATAAGAAGGGCAGCAATGTAAGTACTGCTAGCTTCTAAGAGTAGAGTATCTTTGGGAGCTCGTTCATTACATTATGTACAATTGGAGTCGTGCAAAAGAATGAAGGGGATAGCCTCACATACCTTGTATATACTGCCCAACCTCAAGCTATGCAAATATCACGACTCCTTAGTCTACAATAAAAGAAATGACACTATCATTATCGTTTAAGCGTCGTAACTATTATGTATCGACCGCAACCTATTTTACGATGAAACGGACAGCACCTCCCCTATTTATATGACTTCACACAAGTCAATACAATCACCAAACAGCCCAAACAACATCATTAATAATCATATTGAGCCTCCAAAACAGTCCACCAACTAACAACGTTACTACCAAGCCTTTCGATATATATTTCACAAGTTCTAGCATCAACGACTTAGCCACAACTTGGATAATCTTAAATATATATAGAGTAAGAGGTTCATTACCTTTAAACAGAAAGAACAACTCCAATTTGACCTTAATTTTCCACGAAATATCCCTTCAATTCTGCCACAAGAACAAGGAAGCGAAACTAGCAATTAATTCGGGTTTTTCGGCACTAGAATTACTTTAGAAGACTCGAAATCACCTAGGGTTGATATTAAAAACTTGAAGGTGTATTTACAGAACATAAAGCACTTAAAACAACCTCCCACACGAGCTGGAACAACACAAAAATCAGCAACAACAAGAAGAACAAGAAACTTACTAGCGCCACGGGATTCCCGATATTTGATTTGTGTTGTTTGCCCTTTGTTTGGATCTTGGATCATGAGAGAACCTTGAGAGACTGTTTTTAGGGTTATAAGGTCTGAATATACTGAAAAATAATGACGTAAAACGGGGTTGAGTTATCTTATATATGTCCAAATGTCTTAAACCGCCTTTGTGGGCCCCATAGAGAGCAGCTTGGCGCACTCTCGCGAAAACGCGAATATCTCTCTATTCCGAGATCGTATCGACGAACGGTTTAATGCGTTGGAAACTAGACTCATAGATCTTCAATTTGATAGGTAGATCACCCCATAATTCCAAGCACATTGGGAGTAAAATGCAGTAACATTTGACCTAAAGTTTAAGTAAAATTATAAACCTAAGTTGCGACAACTTTTATCGACTTTTATTTCATAACTCGCTTGACTTCAAGACTTATGATGCGGATATTATATGATTCAATTACATTAAAACAAGACCTCTTGGGACAGTTAATCACCTCTAGTGTTATCCGAAAATACGGGTTACAACATCCTTGATTAGCTTAACTTCAAATACTTGTTAACCACTCTTATACACCCTTGTATCGTTTAAGACCAATAGGATTAACTTATTATCATCTCAAAGATAATCTCTTCTTGGATTTACGTCGACTACCTTACGGCGTGATCTATGATATGCGAATTTGGGTTGTAACATTTACATCGACTAACTTACGACGTGATCAATGGTATGCGAATTTGGGTTGTAACATTAAATTTCATGCTCCAATTCTGCCTTCCAATAGAAAATTTACCATCTCCAGGAAATTATTTCCCATGTTCCAACCTTTCATCTTTGAAACCTAAGTGGCATGAAACACCATCATCAACACAATATTGCCTTGAAAGTTCTACAACAGCTCTGGCAGTGAGGCTTGCATGTTCTGCAAACTCAGCCGCTACTTGAGCAGCAGAGGTAGCATCCCAAAATTTCATGTTCCAATTCTGCCTGCCAATAGAAAAACTATCATTACCATCTCCGGGAAATGATTGCCCATGTTCCAACCTTTCATATTTGAAACCTAAGTGGCATGAACCACCATCATCAACACAATATTGCCTTGAAAGTTCTACAACAGCTCTGGCAGCTAGGCTTGCATGTTCTGCAAACTCAGCCGCTGCTTGAGCAGCAGAGGTAGCATCCTTAAATTTCATGTTCCAATTCTGCCTGCCAACAGAAAAATTACCATTACCATCTCCAGGAAATGATTGCCCATGTTCCAACCTTTCATCCTTGAAACCTAAGTGGCATGAACCACCATCATCAACACAATATTGCCTTGAAAGTTCTACAACAGCTCTGGCAGCTAGGCTTGCATGTTCTGCAAACTCAGCCGCTGCTTGAGCAGCAGAGGTAGCATCCTTAAATTTCATGTTCCAATTCTACCTGCCAACAGAAAAATTACCATTACCATCTCCAGTAAATGATTGCCCATGTTCCAGCCTTTCATCCTTGAAACCTAAGTGGCATGAACCACCATCATCAACACAATATTGCCTTGAATGTTCTACAACAACTCTGGTAGCTAGGCTTGCATGTTCTGCAAACTCAGCCGCTGCTTGAGCAGTAGAGGTAGCATCCTTAAATTTCATGTTCCAATTTTGCCTGCCAACAGAAATATTACCATTACCATCTCCAGGAAATGATTGCCCATGTTCCAACCTTTCATCATTGAAACCTAAGTGGCATGAACCACCATCATCAACACAATATTGCCTTGAAAGTTCTACAACAGCTCGGGCAGCTAGGCTTGCATGCTCTGCAAACTCAGCCGCTGCTTGAGCAGCAGAGGTAGCATCCTTAAATTTCATGTTCCAATTCTGCCTGGCAACAGAAAAATTACCATTACCATCTCCAGGAAATGATTGCCCATGTTCTAGCCTTTCATCCTTGAAACCTAAGTGGTATGAACCACCATTATCAACACAATATTGCCTTGAAAGTTCTACAACAGCTCTGGCAGCTAGGCTTTCATGTTCTGCAAACTCAGCCGCTGCTTGAGCAACAGAGGTAGCATCCTTAAATTTCATGTTCCAATTCTGCCTGCCAACAGAAAAATTACCATTACCATCTCCAGGAAATGATTGCCTATGTTTCAACCTTTAATCCTTGAAACCTAGGTGGCATGAACCACCATCATCAACACAATATTACCGTTAAAGTTCTACAACAGCTCTGGCAGCTAGGCTTGGATATTCTGCAAACTGAGTCGCTGCTTGAGCAGCAGAAGTAGCATCCTTAAATTTCATGTTCCAATTCTGCCTGCCAACAGAAAAATTACCATTACCATCTCCAGGAAATGATTGCCCATGTTCCAACCTTTTATCCTTGAAAACTAAGTGGCATGAACCACCATCATCAACACAATATTGCCTTGAAAGTTCTACAACAGCTCTGGCAGTTAGGCTTTCATGTTCTGCAAACTCAGCCGCTGCTTGAGCAGCAGAGGTAGCATTCTTAAATTTCATGTTCCAATTCTGCCTGCCAACAGAAAAATTACCATTACCATCTCTAGGAAATGATTGCCCATGTTCCAACCTTTCATCCTTGAAACCTAAGTGGCATGAACCACCATCATCAACATAATATTGCCTTAAAAGTTCTACAGCAGCTCTGGCATCTAGGCTTGTATGTTATGCAAACTCAGCCGCTGCTTGAGCAACAGAAGTAGCATCCTTAAATTTCATGTTCCAATTCTGCCTGCCAACAGAAAAATTACCATTACCATCTCCAGGAAATAATTGCCCTTGTTTCAACCTTTCATCCTTGAAAACTAAGTGGCATGAACCACCATCATCAACACAATATTGCCTTGAAAGTTCTACAAAAGCTCTGGTAGTTATGCTTTCATGTTCTGCAAACTCAGCCGCTGCTTGAGCAGCAGAGGTAGCATCCTTAAATTTCATGTTACAATTATGCCTTCCAACAGAAAGGTTACCATTACCATCTCCAGGAAATAATTGCCCATGTTCCAACCTTCCATCCTTGAAACCTAAGTGGCATGGACCACCATCATCAACACAATATTGCCTTGAAAGTTCTACAATAGCTCTGGCAGCTAGGCTTTCATGTTCTGCAAACTCAGCCACTGCTTGAGCAACAGAGGTAGCATCCTTAAATTTCATGTTCCAATTATGCCTGCCAATAGAAAAATTACCATTACCATCTCCAGGAAATGATTGCCTATCTTTCAACCTTTAATCCTTGAAACCTAGGTGGCATGAACCACCATCATCAACACAATATTACCGTTAAAGTTCTACAACAGCTCTGGCAGCTAGGCTTGGATATTCTGCAAACTGAGTCGCTGCTTGAGCAGCAGAAGTAGCATCCTTAAATTTCATGTTCCAATTCTGCCTGCCAACAGAAAAATTACCATTACCATCTCCAGGAAATGATTGCCCATGTTCCAACCTTTTATCCTTGAAAACTAAGTGGCATGAACCACCATCATCAACACAATATTGCCTTGAAAGTTCTACAACAGCTCTGGCAGTTAGGCTTTCATGTTCTGCAAACTCAGCCGCTGCTTGAGCAGCAGAGGTAGCATTCTTAAATTTCATGTTCCAATTCTGCCTGCCAACAGAAAAATTACCATTACCATCTCTAGGAAATGATTGCCCATGTTCCAACCTTTCATCCTTGAAACCTAAGTGGCATGAACCACCATCATCAACACAATATTGCCTTGAAAGTTCTACAACAGCTCTGGCAGCTAGGCTTGTATGTTATGCAAACTCAGCCGCTGCTTGAGCAACAGAAGTAGCATCCTTAAATTTCATGTTCCAATTCTGCCTGCCAATAGAAAAATTACCATTACCATCTCCAGGAAATAATTGCCCTTGTTTCAACCTTTTATCCTTGAAAACTAAGTGGCATGAACCACCATCATCAACACAATATTGCCTTGAAAGTTCTACAAAAGCTCTGGCAGTTATGCTTTCATGTTCTGCAAACTCAGCCGCTGCTTGAGCAGCAGAGGTAGCATCCTTAAATTTCATGTTACAATTCTGCTTTCCAACAGAAAGGTTACCATTACCATCTCCAGGAAATAATTGCCCATGTTCCAACCTTCCATCCTTGAAACCTAAGTGGCATGGACCACCATCATCAACACAATATTGCCTTGAAAGTTCTACAATAGCTCTGGCAGCTAGGCTTTCATGTTCTGCAAACTCAGCCACTGCATGAGCAACAGAGGTAGCATCCTTAAATTTCATGTTTCAATTCTGCCTGCCAACAGAAACATTACCATTACCATCTCCAGGAAATGATTGCCCATGTTTCAACCTTTCATCTTTGAAACCTAAGTGGCATGAACCACCATCATCAACACAATATTACCGTTAAAGTTCTACAACAGCTCTGGCAGCTAGGCTTGGATATTCTGCAAACTCAGTCGCTGCTTGAGCTGCAGAAGTAGCATCCTTAAATTTCATGTTCCAATTCTGCCTGCCAATAGAAAAATTACCATTACCATCTCCAGGAAATGATTTCCCATGTTCCAACCTTTCATCCTTGAAAACTAAGTGGCATGAACCACCATCATCAACACAATATTGCATTGAAAGTTCTACAACAGCTCTGGCAATTAGGCTTTCATGTTCTGCAAAATCAGCCGCTGCTTAAGCAGCAGAGATAGCATCCTTAAATTTCATGTTCCAATTCTACCTGCCAACAGAAAAATTACCATTACCATCTCAAGGAAATGATTTCCCATATTCCAACCTTTCATCCTTGAAACCTAAGTAGCATGAACCACCATCATCAACACAATATTACCGTTAAAGTTCTACAACAGCTCTGGCAGCTAGGTTTGCATATTCTGCAAACTCAGTCGCTGCTTGAGCAGCAGAAGTAGCATCCTTAAATTTCATGTTCCAATTCTGCCTGCCAACAGAAAAATTACCATTACCATCTCCAGTAAATGATTGCCAATGTTCCAGCCTTTCATCCTTGAAACCTAAGTGGCATGAACCACCATTATCAACACAATATTGCCTTGAAAGTTCTACAACAGCTCTGGAAGTTAGGCTTGCATGTTCTGCAAACTCAGCCGTTGCTTGAGCAGCAGAGGTAGCATCCTTAAATTTCATGTTCCAATTCTGCCTGCCAACAGAAAAATTACCACTACCATCTCCAGGAAATGATTGCCCATGTTCCAACCTTTCATCCCTAAAACCTAAGTGGCATGAACCACCATCATCAACATAATATTGCCTTGAAAGTTCTACAACAGCTCTGGCAGCTAGGCTTGCATGTTCTGCAAACTCAGCTGCTGCTTGAGAAGCAGAGGTAGCATCCTTAAATTTCATGTTCCAATTCTACCTGCCAATAGAAAAATTACCATCTCCAGGAAATGATTGCCCATGTTCCAACCTTTCATCCTTGAAAAATAAATGGCATGAACAACCATCATCAACACAATATTGCCTTGAAATTCTACAACAACTCTAGCAGCTAGGCCTGTATGTTCTGCAAACTCAGCCGCTGCTTGAGCAACAGAGGTAGCATTCTTAAATTTCATGTTCCAATTCTGCCTGCCAACAGAAAAATTACCATTACCATCTCTAGGAAATGATTGCCCATGTTCCAACCTTTCATCCTTGAAACCTAAGTGGCATGAACCACCATCATCAACACAATATTGCCTTGAAAGTTCTACAGCAGCTCTGGCAGCTAGGCTTGTATGTTAGGCAAACTCAGCCGCTGCTTGAGCAGCAGGGGTAGCATCCTTAAATTTCATGTTCCAATTCTGCCTGCCAACAGAAAAATTACCATTACCATCTCCAGGAAATGATTGCTCATGTTCCAATCTTTTATCCTTGCAAACTAAGTGGCATGAACCACCATCATCAACACAATATTACCTTTAAAGTTCTACGATAGCTCTGGCAGTTAGGCTTGCATGTTCTGCAAACTCAGCCGCTGCTTGAGCAGCAGAGGTAGCATCTTTAAATTTCATGTTCCAATTCTGCCTGCCAACAGAAAAATTACCACTACCATCTCCAGGAAATGATTGCCCATGTTCCAACCTTTAATCCTTAAAACCTAACTGGCATGAACCACCATCATCAACATAATATTGCCTTGAAAGTTCTACAACAGCTCTGGCAGCTAGGCTTGCATGTTCTGCAAACTCAGCTGCTGCTTGAGCAGCAGAGGTAGCATCCTTAAATTTCATGTTCCAATTATACCTACCAACAGAAAAATTACCATCTCCAGGAAATGATTGCCCATGTTCCAACCTTTCATCCTTGAAAAATAAATGGCATGAACCACCATCATCAACACAATATTGCCTTGAAAATTCTACAACAGCTCTAGCAGCTAGGCCTGTATGTTCTGTAAACTCAGCAGCTGCTTGAGCAGCAGAGGTAGCATCCTTAAATTTCATGTTCCAATTCTGCCTGCCAACAGAAAAATTACCATTACCATCTCTAGGAAATGATTGCCCATGTTCCAACCTTTCATCCTTGAAACCTAAGTGGCATGAACCACCATCATCAACACAATATTGCCTTAAAAGTTCTACAACAGCTCTGGCAGCTAGGCTTGTATATTATGCAAACTCAGCCGCTGCTTGAGCAGCAGGGGTAGCATCCTTAAATTTCATGTTCCAATTTTGCCTGCCAACAGAAAAATTACCATTACCATCTCCAGGAAATGATTGCTCATGTTCCAACCTTTTATCCTTGCAAACTAAGTGGCATGAACCACCATCATCAACATAATATTGCCTTTAAAGTTCTACGACAGCTCTAGCAGTTAGGCTTGCATGTTCTGCAAACTCAGCCGCTGCTTGAGCAGTAGAGGTAGCATACTTAAATTTCATGTTCCAATTCTGCCTGCCAATAGAAAAATTACCATTACCATCTCCAAGAAATGATTGCCCATGTTCCAACCTTTCATCCTTGAAACCTAAGTGGCATGAACCACCATCATCAACACAATATTACCTTTAAAGTTCTACAACAGCTCTGGCAGTTAGGCTTGAATATTCTGCAAGCTCAGCCGTTGCTTGAGCAGCAGAGGTAGCATCCTTTAATTTCATGTTCCATTTCTGCCTGCCAACAGAACATTTACCATTACCATCTCCAGGAAATGATTGCCCATGTTCCAACCTTTCATACTTGAAACCTAAGTGGCATGGACCACCATCATCAACACAATATTGCCTTGAAAGTTCTACAACAGCTCTGGCAGCTAGGCTTTCATGTTCTGCAAACTCAGCCGCTGCTTGAGCAGCAGAGGTAGCATCCTTAAATTTCATGTTCCAATTCTGCCTGCCAACAGAAAATTACCATTACCATCTCCAGGAAATGATTGCCCATGTTCCAACCTTTCATCCTTGAAAATTAAGTGGCATGAACCACAACCATCAACATAATATTACCGTTAAAGTTCTACAACAGCTCTGTCAGCTAGGCTTGCATATTCTGTAAACTCAGCCGCTGCTTGAGCAGCAGAGGTAGCATCCTTAAATTTCATGTTCCAATTCTGCCTGCCAACAGAAAAATAACCATTACCATCTCAAGGAAATGATTTCCCATGTTCCAACCTTTCATCCTTGAAAACTAAGTGGCATGAACCACCATCATCAACACAATATTGCCTTGAAAGTTCTACAACAGCTCTGGCAGTTAGGCTTGCATGTTCTGCAAACTCAGCCGCTGCTTGAGCAGCAGAGGTAGCATCCTTTAATTTCATGATCCAATTCTGCCTACCAACAGAAAATTTACCATTACCATCTCCAGGAAATGATTGCCCATGTTCCAACCTATCATCCTTGAAACCTAAGTGGCATGAACCACCATCATCAACACAATATTGCCTTGAAAGTTCTACAACAGCTCTGGCAGCTAGGTTTGCATGTTATACAAACTCAGCCGCTGCTTGAGCAGCAGAGGTAGCATCCTTAAATTTCATGTTCCAATTCTGCCTGCCAACAGAAAAATTACCATTACCATCTCTAGGAAATGATTGCCCATGTTCCAACCTTTCATCCTTGAAACCTAAGTGGCATGAACCACCATCATCAACACAATATTGCCTTGAAAGTTCTACGACAGCTCTGGCAGCTAGGCTTGCATGTTATGCAAACTCAGCCGCTGCTTGAGCAGCAGGGGTAGCATCCTTAAATTTCATGTTCCAATTCTGCCTGCCAACAGAAAAATTACCATTACCATCTCCAGGAAATGATTGCTCAGGTTCCAACCTTTTATCCTTGCAAACTAAGTGGCATGAACCACCATCATCAACACAATATTGCCTTGAAAGTTCTACAACAGCTCTGGCAGATAGTCTTGATTGTTCTGCAAACTCAGCCGCTGCTTGAGCAGCAGAGGTAGCATCCTTAAATTTCATGTTCCAATTCTGCCTACCAACAGAAAATTTACCATTACCATCTCCAGGAAATGATTGCCCATGTTCCAACCTTTCATCCTTGAAACCTAAGTGGCATGGACCACCACCATTATCAACACAATCTTGCCTTGAAAGTTCTACAACAGCTCTGGCAGCTAGGCTTGCATGTTGTGCAAACTCAGCCGCTGCTTGAGCAGCAGAGGTAGCATCCTTTAATTTCATGATCCAATTCTGCCTACCAACAGAAAATTTACCATTACCATCTCCAGGAAATGATTGCCCATGTTCCAACCTATCATCCTTGAAACCTAAGTGGCATGAACCACCATCATCAACACAATATTGCCTTGAAAGTTCTACAACAGCTCTGGCAGCTAGGTTTGCATGTTATACAAACTCAGCCGCTGCTTGAGGCAGCAGAGGTAGCATCCTTAAATTTCATGTTCCAATTCTGCCTGCCAACAGAAAAATTACCATTACCATCTCTAGGAAATGATTGCCCATGTTCCAACCTTTCATCCTTGAAACCTAAGTGGCATGAACCACCATCATCAACACAATATTGCCTTGAAAGTTCTACGACAGCTCTGGCAGCTAGGCTTGCATGTTGTGCAAACTCAGCCGCTGCTTGAGCAGCAGAGGTAGCATCCTTAAATTTCATTTTCCAATTCTGCCTGCCAACAGAAAAATTACCATTACCATCTCCAGGAAATGATTGCTCATGTTCCAACCTTTTATCCTTGCAAACTAAGTGGCATGAACCACCATCATCAACACAATATTGCCTTTAAAGTTCTACAACAGCTCTGGCAGATAGGCTTGATTGTTCTGCAAACTCAGCCGCTGCTTGAGCAGCAGAGGTAGCATCCTTAAATTTCATGTTCCAATTCTGCCTACCAACAGAAAATTTACCATTACCATCTCCAGGAAATGATTGCCCATGTTCCAACCTTTCATCCTTGAAACCTAAGTGGCATGGACCACCACCATTATCAACACAATCTTGCCTTGAAAGTTCTACAACAGCTCTGGCAGCTAGGCTTGCATGTTGTGCAAACTCAGCCGCTGCTTGAGCAGCAGAGGTAGCATCCTTAAATTTCATGTTCCAATTCTGCCTGCCAACAGAAAATTTACCATTAACATCTCTAGGAAATGATTGCCCATGTTCCATCCTATCATCCTTGAAACCTAAGTGGCATGAACCACCATCATCAACACAATATTGCCTTCAAAGTTCTACAACAGCTCTGGCAGCTTGTTTTGCATGTTATGCAAACTCAGCCGCTGCTTGAGCAGCAGAGGTAGCATCCTTAAATTTCATGTTCCAATTCTGCCTGCCAACAGAAAAATTACCATTACCATCTCTAGGAAATAATTGCCCATGTTCCAACCTTTCATCCTTGAAACCTAAGTGGCATGAACCACCATCATCAACACAATATTGCCTTGAAAGTTCTACGACAGCTCTGGCAGTTAGGCTTGATTGTTCTGCAAACTCAGCCGCTGCTTGAGCAGCAGATGTAGCATCCTTAAATTTCATGTTCCAATTCTGCCTACCAACAGAAAATTTACCATTACCATCTCCAGGAAATGATTGCCCATGTTCCAACCTTTCATCCTTGAAACCTAAGTGGCATGGACCACCACCATTATCAACACAATCTTGCCTTGAAAGTTCTACAACAGCTCTGGCAGCTAGGCTTGCATGTTGTGCAAACTCAGCCGCTGCTTGAGCAGCAGAGGTAGCATCCTTAAATTTCATGTTCCATTTCTGCTTGCCAACAGAAAATTTACCATTAACATCTCTAGGAAATGATTGCCCATGTTCCAACCTATCATTCTTGAAACCTAAGTGGCATGAACCACCATCATCAACATAATATTGCCTTCAAAGTTCTACAACAGCTCTGGCAGCTAGGTTTGCATGTTATGCAAACTCAGCCGCTGCTTGAGCAGCAGAGGTAGCATACTTAAATTTCATGTTCCAATTCTGCCTGCCAATAGAAAAATTACCATTACCATCTCCAGGAAATGATTGCCCATGTTCCAACCTTTCATCCTTGAAACCTAAGTGGCATGAACCACCATCATCAACACAATATTGCCTTTAAAGTTCTACAACAGCTCTGGCAGTTAGGCTTGAATGTTCTGCAAACTCAGCCGCTGCTTGAGCAGCAGAGGTAGCATCCCTTAATTTCATGTTCCAATTCTGCCTGCCAACAGAAAATTTACCATTACCATCTCCAGGAAATGGTTGCCCATGTTCCAACCTTTCATCCTTGAAAAATAAATGGCATGAACCACCATCATCAACACAATATTGCCTTGAAATTCTACAACAACTCTAGCAGCTAGGCCTGCATGTTCTTCAAACTCAGCCGCTGCATGAGCAGCAGAGGTAGCATTCTTAAATTTCATGTTCCAATTCTGCCTGCCAACAGAAAAATTTCCATTACCATCTCCAGGAAATGATTTCCCATGTTTCAACCTTTCATCCTTTAAACCTAAGTGGCATGAACAACCATCATCAACACAATATTACAGTTAAAGTTCTACAACAGCTTTGGCAGCTAGGCTTGCATGTTGTGCAAACTCAGCCGCTGCTTGAGCAGCAGAGGTAGCATCCTTAAATTTCATGTTCCAATTTTGCCTGCCAACAGAAAATTTATCATTAACATCTCTAGGAAATGATTGCCCATGTTCCAACCTATCATCCTTGAAACCTAAGTGGCATGAACCACCATCATCAACACAATATTGCCTTGAAAGTTCTACAACAACTCTGGCAGCTAGGTTTGCATGTTATGCAAACTCAGCCGATGTTTGAGCAGCAGAGGTTGCATCCATAAATTTCGTGTTCCAATTATGCCTGCCAATAGAAAAATTACCATTACCATCTCCAGGAAATGATTGCCCATGTTCCAACCTTTCATCCTTGAAACCTAAGTGGCATGAACCACCATCATCAACACAATATTGCCTTTAAAGTTCTACAACAGCTCTGGCAGTTAGGCTTGAATGTTCTGCAAACTCAGCCGCTGCTTGAGCAGCAGAGGTAGCATCCCTTAATTTCATGTTCCAATTCTGCCTGCCAACAGAAAATTTACCCTTACCATCTCCAGGAAATGATTACCCATGTTCCAACGTTTCATCCTTGAAACCTAAGTGGCATGAACCACCATCATCAACACAATATTGCCTTTAAAGTTCTACAACAGCTCTGGCAGTTAGGCATGAATGTTCTGCAAACTCAGCCGCTGCTTGAGCAGCAGAGGTAGCATCCCTTAATTTCATGTTCCAATTCTGCCTGCCAACAGAAAATTTACCATTACCATCTCCAGGAAATGGTTGCCCATGTTCCAACCTTTCATCCTTGAAAAATAAATGGCATGAACCACCATCATCAACACAATATTGCCTTGAAATTCTACAACAACTCTAGCAGCTAGGCCTGCATGTTCTTCAAACTCAGCCGCTGCATGAGCAGCAGAGGTAGCATTCTTAAATTTCATGTTCCAATTCTGCCTGCCAACAGAAAAATTACCATTACCATCTCCAGGAAATGATTTCCCATGTTTCAACCTTTCATCCTTTAAACCTAAGTGGCATGAACAACCATCATCAACACAATATTACAGTTAAAGTTCTACAACAGCTTTGGCAGCTAGGCTTGCATGTTGGGCAAACTCAGCCGCTGCTTGAGCAGCAGAGGTAACATCCTTAAATTTCATGTTCCAATTTTGCCTGCCAACAGAAAATTTATCATTAACATCTCTAGGAAATGATTGCCCATGTTCCAACCTATCATCCTTGAAACCTAAGTGGCATGAACCACCATCATCAACACAATATTGCCTTGAAAGTTCTACAACAGCTCTGGCAGCTAGGTTTGCATGTTATGAAAACTCAGCCGCTGCTTGATCAGCAGAGGTAGCATACTTAAATTTCATGTTCCAATTCTGCCTGCCAATAGAAAAATTACCATTACCATCTCCAGGAAATGATTGCCCATGTTCCAACCTTTCATCCTTGAAACCTAAGTGGCATGAACCACCATCATCAACACAATATTGCCTTTAAAGTTCTACAACAGCTCTGGCAGTTAGGCTTGAATGTTCTGCAAACTCAGCCGCTGCTTGAGCAGCAGAGGTAGCATCCCTTAATTTCATGTTCCAATTCTGCCTGCCAACAGAAAATTTACCCTTACCATCTCCAGGAAATGATTGCCCATGTTCCAATCTTTCATCCTTGAAACATAAGTGGCATGGACCACCATCATCAACACAATATTGCCTTGAAAGTTCTACAACAGCTCTGGCAGCTAGGCTTTCATGTTCTGCAAACTCAGCCACTGCTTGAGCAACAGAGGTAGCATCCTTAAATTTCATGTTCCAATTCTGCCTGCCAACAGAAAAATTACCATTACCATCTCCAGGAAATGATTTCCCATGTTTCAACATTTCATCCTTGAAACCTAAGTGGCATGAACCACCATCATCAACACAATATTACCGTTAAAGTTCTACAACAGCTCTGGCAGCTAGGCTTGCATATTCTGCAAACTCAGTTGCTGCTTGAGCAGCAGAAGTAGCATCCTTAAATTTCTTGTTCCAATTTTGCCTGCCAATAGAAAAATTACCATTACCATCTCCAGGAAATGATTGCCCATGTTCCAACCTTTCATCCTTGAAAACAAAGTGGCATGAACCACCATCATCAACACAATATTGCCTTGAAAGTTCTACAACAGCTCTGGCAGTTAGGCTTTCATGTTCTGCAAACTCAGCTGTTGCTTGAGCAGCAGAGGTAGCATCCTTAAATTTCATGTTCCAATTCTGCCTGCCAACAGAAAAATTACCATTACCATCTCCAGGAAATGATTGCCCATGTTCCAACCTTTCATCCTTGAAACCTAAGTGGCATGAACCACCATCATCAACACAATATTACCGTTAAAGTTCTACAATAGCTCTGGCAGCTAGGCTTGCATATTCTGCAAACTCAATCGCTGCTTGAGCAGCAGAAGTAGCATCCTTAAATTTCATGTTCCAATTCTGCCTGCCAACAGAAAAATTACCATTACTATCTCCAGGAAATGATTGCCTATGTTCCAACCTTTCATCCTTGAAACCTAAGTGGCATGAACCACCATCATCAACACAATATTACCTTGAAAGTTCTACAACAGCTCTGGCAGCTAGGTTTGCATGTTATGCAAACTCAGCCGCTGCTTGAGCAGCAGAGGTAGCATCCTTAAATTTCATGTTCCAATTCTGCCTGCCAACAGAAAATTTACCATTAACATCTCTAGGAAATGATTGCCCATGTTCCATCCTATCATCCTTGAAACCTAAGTGGCATGAACCACCATCATCAACACAATATTGCCTTCAAAGTTCTATAACAGCTCTGGCAGCTAGTTTTGCATGTTATGCAAACTCAGCCGTTGCTTGAGCAGCAGAGGTAGCATCCTTAAATTTCATGTTCCAATTCTGCCTGCCAACAGAAAAATTACCATTACCATCTCTAGGAAATGATTGCCCATGTTCCAACCTTTCATCCTTGAAACCTAAGTGGCATGAACCACCATCATCAAAACAATATTGCCTTGAAAGTTCTACGACAGCTCTGGCAGCTAGGCTTGCATGTTATGCAAACTCAGCCGCTGCTTGAGCAGCAGAGGTAGCATCCTTAAATTTCATGTTCCAATTCTGCCTGCCAATAGAAAAATTACCATTACCATCTCCAGGAAATGATTGCCCATGTTCCAACCTTTCATCCTTGAAACCTAAGTGGCATGAACCACCATCATCAACACAATATTGCCTTTAAAGTTCTACAACAGCTCTGGCAGTTAGGCTTGAATGTTCTGCAAACTCAGCCGCTGCTTGAGCAGCAGAGGTAGCATCCCTTAATTTCATGTTCCAATTCTGCCTGCCAACAGAAAATTTACCCTTACCATCTCCAGGAAATGATTGCCCATGTTCCAATCTTTCATCCTTGAAACATAAGTGGCATGGACCACCATCATCAACACAATATTGCCTTGAAAGTTCTACAACAGCTCTGGCAGCTAGGCTTTCATGTTCTGCAAACTCAGCCACTGCTTGAGCAACAGAGGTAGCATCCTTAAATTTCATGTTCCAATTCTGCCTGCCAACAGAAAAATTACCATTACCATCTCCAGGAAATGATTTCCCATGTTTCAACATTTCATCCTTGAAACCTAAGTGGCATGAACCACCATCATCAACACAATATTACCGTTAAAGTTCTACAATAGCTCTGGCAGCTAGGCTTGCATATTCTGCAAACTCAGTTGCTGCTTGAGCAGCAGAAGTAGCATCCTTAAATTTCATGTTCCAATTCTGCCTGCCAATAGAAAAATTACCATTACCATCTCCAGGAAATGATTGCCCATGTTCCAACCTTTCATCCTTGAAAACAAAGTGGCATGAACCACCATCATCAACACAATATTGCCTTGAAAGTTCTACAACAGCTCTGGCAGTTAGGCTTTCATGTTCTGCAAACTCAGCTGTTGCTTGAGCAGCAGAGGTAGCATCCTTAAATCTCATGTTCCAATTCTGCCTGCCAACAGAAAAATTACCATTACCATCTCTAGGAAATGATTGCCCATGTTCCAACCTTTCATCCTTGAAACCTAAGTGGCATGAACCACCATCATCAACACAATATTACCGTTAAAGTTCTACAACAGCTCTGGCAGCTAGGCTTGCATATTCTGCAAACTCAATCGCTGCTTGAGCAGCAGAAGTAGCATCCTTAAATTTCATGTTCCAATTCTGCCTGCCAACAGAAAAATTACCATTACTATCTCCAGGAAATGATTGCCTATGTTCCAACCTTTCATCCTTGAAACCTAAGTGGCATGAACCACCATCATCAACACAATATTACCTTGAAAGTTCTACAACAGCTCTGGCAGCTAGGTTTGCATGTTATGCAAACTCAGCCGCTGCTTGAGCAGCAGAGGTAGCATCCTTAAATTTCATGTTCCAATTCTGCCTGCCAACAGAAAATTTACCATTAACATCTCTAGGAAATGATTGCCCATGTTCCATCCTATCATCCTTGAAACCTAAGTGGCATGAACCACCATCATCAACACAATATTGCCTTCAAAGTTCTACAACA
This sequence comes from Nicotiana tabacum, assembly GCF_000715075.1. NCBI lineage: Eukaryota > Viridiplantae > Streptophyta > Magnoliopsida > Solanales > Solanaceae > Nicotiana > Nicotiana tabacum. The sequence continues at coordinate 42,505,525 of NC_134083.1, read as the reverse complement.
GCTCTGGCAGCTAGTTTTGCATGTTATGCAAACTCAGCCGTTGCTTGAGCAGCAGAGGTAGCATCCTTAAATTTCATGTTCCAATTCTGCCTGCCAACAGAAAAATTACCATTACCATCTCTAGGAAATGATTGCCCATGTTCCAACCTTTCATCCTTGAAACCTAAGTGGCATGAACCACCATCATCAAAACAATATTGCCTTGAAAGTTCTACGACAGCTCTGGCAGCTAGGCTTGCATGTTATGCAAACTCAGCCGCTGCTTGAGCAGCAGGGGTAGCATCCTTAAATTTCATGTTCCAATTCTTCCTGCCAACAGAAAAATTACCATTACCATCTCCAGGAAATGATTGCTCATGTTCCAACCTTTTATCCTTGCAAACTAAGTGGCATGAACCACCATCATCAACACAATATTGCCTTTAAAGTTCTACAACAGCTCTGGCAGTTAGGCTTGATTGTTCTGCAAACTCAGCCGCTGCTTGAGCAGCAGAGGTAGCATCCTTAAATTTCATGTTCCAATTCTACCTACAAACAGAAAATTTACCATTACCATCTCCAGGAAATGATTGCCCATGTTCCAACATTTCATCCTTGAAACCTAAGTGGCATGGACCACCACCATTATCAACACAATCTTGCCTTGAAAGTTCTACAACAGCTCTGGTAGCTAGGCTTGCATGTTGTGCAAACTCAGCCGCTGCTTGAGCAGCAGAGGTAGCATCCTTAAATTTCATGTTCCAATTCTGCCTGCCAACAGAACAATTACCATTACCATCTCCAGGAAATGATTTCCCATGTTTCAACCTTTCATCCTTGAAACCTAAGTGGCATGAACCACCATCATCAACGCAATATTACAGTTAAAGTTCTACAACAGCTTTGGCAGCTAGGCTTGCATGTTGTGCAAACTCAGCCGTTGCTTGAGCAGCAGAGGTAGCATCCTTAAATTTCATGTTCCAATTCTGCCTGCCAACAGAAAAACAGCCATTACCATCTCCAGGAAATGATTTCCCATGTTTCAAACTTTCATCCTTGAAACGTAAGTGGCATGAACCACCATCATCAACACAATATTACCGTTAAAGTTCTACAACAGCTCTGGCAGCTAGGCTTGCATATTCTGCAAACTCAGTTGCTGCTTGAGCAGCAGAGGTAGCATCCTTAAATTTCATGTTCCAATTCTGCCTGCCAACAGAAAAATTACCATTTTTATCTCTAGGAAATGATTGCCCATGTTCCAACCTTTCATCCTTGAAACCTAAGTGGCATGAACCACCATCATCAACACAATATTACCGTTAAAGTTCTACAACAGCTCTGGCAGCTAGGCTTGCATATTCTGCAAACTCAATCGCTGCTTGAGCAGCAGAAGTAGCATCCTTAAATTTCATGTTCCAATTCTGCCTGCCAACAGAAAAATTACCATTACTATCTCCAGGAAATGATTGCCTATGTTCCAACCTTTCATCCTTGAAACCTAAGTGGCATGAACCACCATCATCAACACAATATTGCCTTGAAAGTTCTACAACAGCTCTGGCAGCTAGGTTTGCATGTTATGCAAACTCAGCCGCTGCTTGATCAGCAGAGGTAGCATACTTAAATTTCATGTTCCAATTCTGCCTGCCAATAGAAAAATTACCATTACCATCTCCAGGAAATGATTGCCCATGTTCCAACCTTTCATCCTTGAAACCTAAGTGGCATGAACCACCATCATCAACACAATATTGCCTTTAAAGTTCTACAACAGCTCTGGCAGTTAGGCTTGAATGTTCTGCAAACTCAGCCGCTGCTTGAGCAGCAGAGGTAGCATCCCTTAATTTCATGTTCCAATTCTGCCTGCCAACAGAAAATTTACCCTTACCATCTCCAGGAAATGATTGCCCATGTTCCAACCTTTCATCCTTGAAACCTAAGTGGCATGAACCACCATCATCAACACAATATTGCCTTTAAAGTTCTACAACAGCTCTGGCAGTTAGGCTCGAATGTTCTGCAAACTCAGCCGCTGCTTGAGCAGCAGAGGTAGCATCCCTTAATTTCATGTTCCAATTCTGCCTGCCAACAGAAAATTTACCATTACCATCTCCAGGAAATGATTGCCCATGTTCCAACCTTTCATCCTTGAAACATAAGTGGCATGGACCACCATCATCAACACAATATTGCCTTTAAAGTTCTACAACAGCTCTGGCAGCTAGGCTTTCATGTTCTGCAAACTCAGCCGCTGCTTGAGCAACAGAGGTAGCATCCTTAAATTTCATGTTCCAATTCTGCCTGCCAACAGAAAAACAGCCATTACCATCTCCAGGAAATGATTTCCCATGTTTCAAACTTTCATCCTTGAAACGTAAGTGGCATGAACCACCATCATCAACACAATATTACCGTTAAAGTTCTACAACAGCTCTGGCAGCTAGGCTTGCATATTCTGCAAACTCAGTTGCTGCTTGAGCAGCAGAAGTAGCATCCTTAAATTTCATGTTCCAATTCTTCCTGCCAATAGAACAATTACAATTACCATCTCCAGGAAATGATTGCCCATGTTCCAACCTTTCATCCTTGAAAACAAAGTGGTATGAACCACCATCATCAACACAATATTGCCTTGAAAGTTCTACAACAGCTCTGGCAGTTAGGATTTCATGTTCTGTAAACTCAGCTGCTGCTTGAGCAGCAGAGGTAGCATCCTTAAATTTCATGTTCCAATTCTGCCTGCCAACAGAAAAATTACCATTACCATCTCTAGGAAATGATTGCCCATGTTCCAACCTTTCATCCTTGAAACCTAAGTGGCATGAACCACCATCATCAACACATTATTACTGTTAAAGTTCTACAACAGCTCTGGCAGCTAGGCTTGCATATTCAGCAAACTCAATCGCTGCTTGAGCAGCAGAAGTAGCATCCTTAAATTTCATGTTCCAATTCTGCCTGCCAACAGAAAAATTACCATTACTATCTCCAGGAAATGATTGCCTATGTTCCTACCTTTCATCCTTGAAACCTAAGTGGCATGAACCACCTTCATCAACATAATATTGCCTTGAAAGTTCTACAACAGCTCTGGCAGCTAGGTTTGCATGTTATGCAAACTCAGCCGCTGCTTGAGCAGCAGAGGTAACATACTTAAATTTAATGTTCCAATTCTGCCTGCCAATAGAAAAATTACCATTACCATCTCCAGGAAATGATTGCCCATGTTCCAACCTTTCATCCTTGAAACCTAAGTGGCATGAACCACCATCATCAACACAATATTACCGTTAAAGTTCTACAACAGCTCTGGCAGCTAGGCTTGCATATTCTGCAAACTCAATCGCTGCTTGAGCAGTAGAAGTAGCATCCTTAAATTTCATGTTCCAATTCTGCCTGCCAACAGAAAATTTACCATTACCATCGCCAGGAAATGATTGCCCATGTTCCAACCTTTCATCCTTGAAACATAAGTGGCATGGACCACCATCATCAACACAATATTGCCTTGAAAGTTCTACAACAGCTCTGGCAGCTAGGCTTGCATGTTCTGCAAACTCAGCCGCTGCTTGAGCAGCAGAGGTAGCATCCTTAAATTTCATGTTCCAATTCTGCCTGCCAACAGAAAAATTACCATTACCATCTCCAGGAAATGATTTCCTATGTTTCAACCTTTCATCCTTGAAACCTAAGTGGCATGAACCACCATCATAAACACAATATTACCGTTAAAGTTCTACAACAGCTCTGGCAGCTAGGCTTGCATATTCTGCAAACTCAGTTGCTGCTTGAGCAGCAGAAGTAGCATCCTTAAATTTCATGTTCCAATTCTGCCTGCTAATAGAACAATTACAATTACCATCTCCAGGAAATGATTGCCCATGTTCCAACCTTTCATCCTTGAAAACAAAGTGGTATGAACCACCATCATCAACACAATATTGCCTTGAAAGTTCTACAACAGCTCTGGCAGTTAGGCTTTCATGTTCTACAAACTCAGCTGCTGCTTGAGCAGCAGAGGTAGCATCCTTAAATTTCATGTTCCAATTCTGCCTGCCAACAGAAAAATTACCATTACCATCTCTAGGAAATGATTGCCCATGTTCCAACCTTTCAACCTTGAAACCTAAGTGGCATAAACCACCATCATCAACACAATATTACCGTTAAAGTTCTACAACAGCTTTGGCAGCTAGGCTTGCATGTTGTGCAAACTCAGCCGCTGCTTGAGCAGCAGAGGTAGCATCCTTAAATTTCATGTTCCAATTCTGCCTGCCAACAGAAAATTTACCATTAACATCTCTAGGAAATGATTGCCCATGTTCCAACCTATCATCCTTGAAACCTAAGTGGCATGAACCACCATCATCAACACAATATTGCCTTGAAAGTTCTACAACAGCTCTGGCAGCTAGGTTTGCATGTTATGCAAACTCAGCCGCTGCTTGATCAGCAGAGGTAGCATACTTAAATTTCATGTTCCAATTCTGCCTGCCAATAGAAAAATTACCATTACCATCTCCAGGAAATGATTGCCCATGTTCCAACCTTTCATCCTTGAAACCTAAGTGGCATGAACCACCATCATCAACACAATATTGCCTTTAAAGTTCTACAACAGCTCTGGCAGTTAGGCTTGAATGTTCTGCAAACTCAGCCGCTGCTTGAGCAGCAGAGGTAGCATCCCTTAATTTCATGTTCCAATTCTGCCTGCCAACAGAAAATTTACCCTTACCATCTCCAGGAAATGATTTCCCATGTTTCAACCTTTCATCCTTGAAACCTAAGTGGCATGAACCACCATCATCAACAAAATATAATCGTTAAAGTTCTACAACAGCTCTGGCAGCTAGGCTTTCATGTTCTGCAAACTCAGCCACTGCTTGAGCAACAGAGGTAGCATCCTTAAATTTCATGTTCCAATTTTGCCTGCCAACAGAAAAATTACCATTACCATCTCCAGGAAATGATTTCCCATGTTTCAACCTTTCATCCTTGAAACCTAAGTGGCATGAACCACCATCATCAACAAAATATTACCGTTAAAGTTCTACAACAGCTCTGGCAGCTAGGCTTGCATATTCTGCAAACTCAGTTGCTGCTTGAGCAGCAGAAGTAGCATCCTTAAATTTCTTGTTCCAATTCTGCCTGCCAATAGAAAAATTACCATTACCATCTCCAGGAAATGATTGCCCATGTTCCAACCTTTCATCCTTGAAAACAAAGTGGCATGAACCACCATCATCAACACAATATTGCCTTGAAAGTTCTACAACAGCTCTGGCAGTTAGGCTTTCATGTTCTGCAAACTCAGCTGCTGCTTGAGCAGCAGAGGTAGCATCCTTAAATTTCATGTTCCAATTCTGCCTGCCAACAGAAAAATTACCATTACCATCTCTAGGAAATGATTGCCCATGTTCCAACCTTTCATCCTTGAAACCTAAGTGGCATGAACCACCATCATCAACACAATATTACCGTTAAAGTTCTACAATAGCTCTGGCAGCTAGGCTTGCATATTCTGCAAACTCAATCGCTGCTTGAGCAGCAGAAGTAGCATCCTTAAATTTCATGTTCCAATTCTGCCTGCCAACAGAAAAATTACCATTACTATCTCCAGGAAATGATTGCCTATGTTCCAACCTTTCATCCTTGAAACCTAAGTGGCATGAACCACCATCATCAACACAATATTACCTTGAAAGTTCTACAACAGCTCTGGCAGCTAGGTTTGCATGTTATGCAAACTCAGCCGCTGCTTGAGCAGCAGAGGTAGCATACTTAAATTTCATGTTCCAATTCTGCCTGCCAATAGAAAAATTACCATTACCATCTCCAGGAAATGATTGCCCATGTTCCAACCTTTCATCCTTGAAACCTAAGTGGCATGAACCACCATCATCAACACAATATTGCCTTTAAAGTTCTACAACAGCTCTGGCAGTTAGGCTCGAATGTTCTGCAAACTCAGCCGCTGCTTGAGCAGCAGAGGTAGCATCCCTTAATTTCATGTTCCAATTCTGCCTGCCAACAGAAAATTTACCATTACCATCTCCAGGAAATGATTGCCCATGTTCCAACCTTTCATCCTTGAAACATAAGTGGCATGGACCACCATCATCAACACAATATTGCCTTTAAAGTTCTACAACAGCTCTGGCAGCTAGGCTTTCATGTTCTGCAAACTCAGCCGCTGCTTGAGCAACAGAGGTAGCATCCTTAAATTTCATGTTCCAATTCTGCCTGCCAACAGAAAAACAGCCATTACCATCTCCAGGAAATGATTTCCCATGTTTCAAACCTTTCATCCTTGAAACCTAAGTGGCATGAACCACCATCATCAACACAATATTACCGTTAAAGTTCTACAATAGCTCTGGCAGCTAGGCTTGCATATTCTGCAAACTCAGTTGCTGCTTGAGCAGCAGAAGTAGCATCCTTAAATTTCATGTTCCAATTCTTGCCTGCCAATAGAACAATTACCATTACCATCTCCAGGAAATGATTGCCCATGTTCCAACCTTTCATCCTTGAAAACAAAGTGGTATGAACCACCATCATCAACACAATATTGCCTTGAAAGTTCTACAACAGCTCTGGCAGTTAGGCTTTCATGTTCTGTAAACTCAGCTGCTGCTTGAGCAGCAGAGGTAGCATCCTTAAATTTCATGTTCCAATTCTGCCTGCCAACAGAAAAATTACCATTACCATCTCTAGGAAATGATTGCCCATGTTCCAACCTTTCATCCTTGAAACCTAAGTGGCATGAACCACCATCATCAACACATTATTACTGTTAAAGTTCTACAACAGCTCTGGCAGCTAGGCTTGCATATTCAGCAAACTCAATCGCTGCTTGAGCAGCAGAAGTAGCATCCTTAAATTTCATGTTCCAATTCTGCCTGCCAACAGAAAAATTACCATTACTATCTCCAGGAAATGATTGCCTATGTTCCTACCTTTCATCCTTGAAACCTAAGTGGCATGAACCACCTTCATCAACATAATATTGCCTTGAAAGTTCTACAACAGCTCTGGCAGCTAGGTTTGCATGTTATGCAAACTCAGCCGCTGCTTGAGCAGCAGAGGTAACATACTTAAATTTAATGTTCCAATTCTGCCTGCCAATAGAAAAATTACCATTACCATCTCCAGGAAATGATTGCCCATGTTCCAACCTTTCATCCTTGAAACCTAAGTGGCATGAACCACCATCATCAACACAATATTACCGTTAAAGTTCTACAACAGCTCTGGCAGCTAGGCTTGCATATTCTGCAAACTCAATCGCTGCTTGAGCAGTAGAAGTAGCATCCTTAAATTTCATGTTCCAATTCTGCCTGCCAACAGAAAATTTACCATTACCATCGCCAGGAAATGATTGCCCTTGTTCCAACCTTTCATCCTTGAAACATAAGTGGCATGGACCACCATCATCAACACAATATTGCCTTGAAAGTTCTACAACAGCTCTGGCAGCTGGGCTTTCATGTTCTGCAAACTCAGCCGCTGCTTGAGCAGCAGAGGTAGCATCCTTAAATTTCATGTTCCAATTCTGCCTGCCAACAGAAAAATTACCATTACCATCTCCAGGAAATGATTTCCTATGTTTCAACCTTTCATCCTTGAAACCTAAGTGGCATGAACCACCATCATAAACACAATATTACCGTTAAAGTTCTACAACAGCTCTGGCAGCTAGGCTTGCATATTCTGCAAACTCAGTTGCTGCTTGAGCAGCAGAAGTAGCATCCTTAAATTTCATGTTCCAATTCTGCCTGCTAATAGAACAATTACCATTACCATCTCCAGGAAATGATTGCCCATGTTCCAACCTTTCATCCTTGAAAACAAAGTGGTATGAACCACCATCATCAACACAATATTGCCTTGAAAGTTCTACAACAGCTCTGGCAGTTAGGCTTTCATGTTCTACAAACTCAGCTGCTGCTTGAGCAGCAGAGGTAGCATCCTTAAATTTCATGTTCCAATTCTGCCTGCCAACAGAAAAATTACCATTACCATCTCTAGGAAATGATTGCCCATGTTCCAACCTTTCAACCTTGAAACCTAAGTGGCATAAACCACCATCATCAACACAATATTACCGTTAAAGTTCTACAACAGCTTTGGCAGCTAGGCTTGCATGTTGTGCAAACTCAGCCGCTGCTTGAGCAGCAGAGGTAGCATCCTTAAATTTCATGTTCCAATTCTGCCTGCCAACAGAAAATTTACCATTAACATCTCTAGGAAATGATTGCCCATGTTCCAACCTATCATCCTTGAAACCTAAGTGGCATGAACCACCATCATCAACACAATATTGCCTTGAAAGTTCTACAACAGCTCTGGCAGCTAGGTTTGCATGTTATGCAAACTCAGCCGCTGCTTGAGCAGCAGAGGTAGCATACTTAAATTTCGTGTTCCAATTCTGCCTGCCAATAGAAAAATTACCATTACCATCTCCAGGAAATAATTGCCCATGTTCCAACCTTTCATCCTTGAAACCTAAGTGGCATGAACCACAATCATCAACACAATATTGCCTTGAAAGTTCTACAACAGCTCTGGCAGTTAGGCTTTCATGTTCTGCAAACTCAGCTGCTGCTTGAGCAGCAGAGGTAGCATCCTTAAATTTCATGTTCCAATTCTTCCTGCCAACAAAAAAATTACCATTACCATCTCTAGGAAATGATTGCCCATGTTCCAACCTTTCATCCTTGAAACCTAAGTGGCATGAACCACCATCATCAATACAATATTACCGTTAAAGTTCTACAACAGCTCTGGCAGCTAGGCTTGCATATTCTGCAAACTCAATCGCTGCTTGAGCAGTAGAAGTAGCATCCTTAAATTTCATGTTCCAATTCTGCCTGCCAACAGAAAAATTACCATTACTATCTCCAGGAAATGATTGCCTATGTTCCAACCTTTCATCCTTGAAACCTAAGTGGCATGAACCACCATCATCAACACAATATTACCTTGAAAGTTCTACAACAGCTCTGGCAGCTAGGTTTGCATGTTATGCAAACTCAGCCGCTGCTTGAGCAGCAGAGGTAGCATACTTAAATTTCATGTTCCAATTCTGCCTGCCAATAGAAAAATTACCATTACCATCTCCAGGAAATGATTGCCCATGTTCCAACCTTTCATCCTTGAAACCTAAGTGGCATGAACCACCATCATCAACACAATATTGCCTTTAAAGTTCTACAACAGCTCTGGCAGTTAGGCTTGAATGTTCTGCAAACTCAGCCGCTGCTTGAGCAGCAGAGGTAGCATCCCTTAATTTCATGTTCCAATTCTGCCTGCCAACAGAAAATTTACCATTACCATCTCCAGGAAATGATTGCCCATGTTCCAACCTTTCATCCTTGAAACATAAGTGGCATGGACCACCATCATCAACACAATATTGCCTTTAAAGTTCTACAACAGCTCTGGCAGCTAGGCTTTCATGTTCTGCAAACTCAGCCGCTGCTTGAGCAACAGAGGTAGCATCCTTAAATTTCATGTTCCAATTCTGCCTGCCAACAGAAAAATTACCATTACCATCTCCAGGAAATGATTTCCCATGTTTCAACCTTTCATCCTTGAAACCTAAGTGGCATGAACCACCATCATCAACACAATATTACCGTTAAAGTTCTACAATAGCTCTGGCAGCTAGGCTTGCATATTCTGCAAACTCAGTTGCTGCTTGAGCAGCAGAAGTAGCATCCTTAAATTTCATGTTCCAATTCTGCCTGCCAATAGAACAATTACCATTACCATCTCCAGGAAATGATTGCCCATGTTCCAACCTTTCATCCTTGAAAACAAAGTGGTATGAACCACCATCATCAACACAATATTGCCTTGAAAGTTCTACAACAGCTCTGGCAGTTAGGCTTTCATGTTCTGCAAACTCAGCTGCTGCTTGAGCAGCAGAGGTAGCATCCTTAAATTTCATGTTCCAATTCTGCCTGCCAACAGAAAAATTACCATTACCATCTCTAGGAAATGATTGCCCATGTTCCAACCTTTCATCCTTGAAACCTAAGTGGCATGAACCACCATCATCAACACAATATTACCGTTAAAGTTCTACAACAGCTCTGGCAGCTAGGCTTGCATATTCTGCAAACTCAATCGCTGCTTGAGCAGCAGAAGTAGCATCCTTAAATTTCATGTTCCAATTCTGCCTGCCAACAGAAAAATTACCATTACTATCTCCAGGAAATGATTGCCTATGTTCCAACCTTTCATCCTTGAAACCTAAGTGGCATGAACCACCATCATCAACACAATATTGCCTTGAAAGTTCTACAACAGCTCTGGGAGCTAGGCTTGCATGTTCTGTAAACTCAATCGCTACTTGAGCAGCAGAGGTAGCATCGTTAAATTTCATGTTCCAATTCTGCCTGCTAATAGAAAAATTACCATTACCATCTCCAGGAAATGATTGCCCATGTTCCAACCTTTCATCCTTGAAACCTAAGTGGCATGAACCACCATCATCAACACAATATTGCCTTTAAAATTCTACAACAGCTCTGGCAGTTAGGCTTGAATGTTTTGCAAACTCAGCCGCTGCTTGAGCAGCAGAGGTAGCATCCCTTAATTTCATGTTCCAATTCTGCATGCCAACAGAAAATTTACCATTACAATCGCCAGGAACTGATTTCCCATGTTCCAACCTTTCATCCTTGAAACATAAGTGGCATGGACCACCATCATCAACACAATATTGCCTTGAAAGTTCTACAACAGCTCTGGCAGCTAGGCTTTCATGTTCTGCAAACTCAGCCGCTGCTTGAGCAACAGAGGTAGCATCCTTAAATTTCATGTTCCAATTCTGCCTGCCAACAAAAAAATTACCATTACCATCTCCAGGAAATGATTTCCCATGTTTCAACCTTTCATCCTTGAAACCTAAGTGGCATGAACCACCATCATCAACAAAATATTATCGTTAAAGTTCTACAACAGCTCTGGCAGCTAGGCTTGCATATTCTGCAAACTCAGTTGCTGCTTGAGCAGCAGAAGTAGCATCCTTAATTTCATGTTCCAATTCTGTATGCCAACAGAAAATTTACCATTACCATCGCCAGGAAATGATTTCCCATGTTCCAACCTTTCATCCTTGAAACATAAGTGGTATGAACCACCATCATCAACACAATATTGCCTTGAAAGTTCTACAACAGCTCTGGCGGTTAGGCTTTCATGTTCTACAAACTCAGCCGCTGCTTGAGCAGCAGAGGTAGCATCCCTTAATTTCCTGTTCCAATTCTGCCTGCCAACAGAAAATTTACCATTACCATCTCCAGGAAATGATTGCCCATGTTCCAACCTTTCATCCTTGAAACATAAGTGGCATGGACCACCATCATCAACACAATATTGCCTTGAAAGTTCTACAACAGCTCTGGCAGCTAGGCTTTCATGTTCTGCAAACTCAGCCGCTGCTTGAGCAACAGAGGTAGCATCCTTAAATTTCATGTTCCAATTCTGCCTGCCAACAGAAAAATTACCATTACCATCTCCAGGAAATGATTTCCCATGTTTCAACCTTTCATCCTTGAAACCTAAGTGGCATGAACCACCATCATCAGCACAATATTACCGTTAAAGTTCTACAAGAGCTCTGGCAGCTAGGCTTGCATATTCTGCAAACTCAGTTGCTGCTTGAGCAGCAGAAGTAGCATCCTAAAATTTCATGTTCCAATTCTGCCTGCTAATAGAACAATTACCATTACCATCTCCAGGAAATGATTGCCCATGTTCCAACCTTTCATCCTTGAAAACAAAGTGGTATGAACCACCATCATCAACACAATATTGCCTTAAAAGTTCTACAACAGCTCTGGCAGTTAGGATTTCATGTTCTGCAAACTCAGCCGCTGCTTGAGCAGCAGAGGTAGCATCCCTTAATTTCATGTTCCAATTCTGCCTGCCAACAGAAAATTTACCATTACCATCTCCAGGAAATGATTGCCCATGTTCCAACCTTTCATCCTTGAAACATAAGTGGCATGGACCACCATCATCAACACAATATTGCCTTTAAAGTTCTACAACAGCTCTGGCAGCTAGGCTTTCATGTTCTGCAAACTCTGCCGCTGCTTGAGCAATAGAGGTAGCATCCTTAAATTTCATGTTCCAATTCTGCCTGCCAACAGAAAGATTACCATTACCATCTCCAGGAAATGATTTCCAATGTTTCAACCTTTCATCCTTGAAACCTAAGTGGCATGAACCACCATCATCAACACAATATTACCGTTAAAGTTCTACAACAGCTCTGGCAGCTAGGCTTGCATATTCTGCAAACTCAGTCGCTGCTTGAGCAGCAGAAGTAGCATCCTTATATTTCATGTTCCAATTCTTCCTGCCAATAAAACAATTACCATTACCATCTCCAGGAAATGATTGCCCATGTTCCAACCTTTCATCCTTGAAAACAAAGTGGTATGAACCACCATCATCAACACAATATTGCCTTGAAAGTTCTACAACAGCTCTGGCAGTTAGGATTTCATGTTCTGCAAACTCAGCTGCTGCTTGAGCAGCAGAGGTAGCATCCTTAAATTTCATGTTCCAATTCTGCCTGCCAACAGAAAAATTACCATTACCATCTCTAGGAAATGATTGCCCATGTTCCAACCTTTCATCCTTGAAACCTAAGTGGCATGAACCACCATCATCAACATAATATTGCCTTAAAAGTTCTACAACAGCTCTGGCAGCTAGGCTTGCATATTCTGCAAACTCAATCGCTGCTTGAGCAGCAGAAGTAGCATCCTTAAATTTCATGTTCCAATTCTGCCTGCCAACAGAAAAATTACCATTACTATCTCCAGGAAATGATTGCCTATGTTCCAACCTTTCATCCTTGAAACCTAAGTGGCATGAACCACCTTCATCAACACAATATTGCCTTGAAAGTTCTACAACAGCTCTGGCAGCTAGGTTTGCATGTTATGCAAACTCAGCCGCTGCTTGAGCAGCAGAGGTAGCATACTTAAATTTCATGTTCCAATTCTGCCTGCCAATAGAAAAATTACCATTACCATCTCCAGGAAATGATTGCCCATGTTCCAACCTTTCATCCTTGAAACCTAAGTGGCATGAACCACCATCATCAACACAATATTGCCTTTAAAGTTCTACAACAGCTCTGGCAGTTAGGCTTGAATGTTCTGCAAACTCAGCCGCTGCTTGAGCAGCAGAGGTAGCATCCCTTAATTTCATGTTCCAATTCTGCCTGCCAACAGAAAATTTACCATTACCATCGCCAGGAAATGATTGCCCATGTTCCAACCTTTCATCCTTGAAACATAAGTGGCATGGACCACCATCATCAACACAATATTGCCTTGAAAGTTCTACAACAGCTCTGGCAGCTAGGCTTTCATGTTCTGCAAACTCAGCCGCTGCTTGAGCAACAGAGGTAGCATCCTTAAATTTCATGTTCCAATTCTGCCTGCCAACAGAAAAATTGCCATTACCATCTCCAGGAAATGATTTCCTATGTTTCAACCTTTCATCCTTGAAACCTAAGTGGCATGAACCACCATCATCAACACAATATTACCGTTAAAGTTCTACAACAGCTCCGGCAGCTAGGCTTGCATATTCTACAAACTCAGTTGCTGCTTGAGCAGCAGAAGTAGCATCCTTAAATTTCATGTTCCAATTCTGCCTGCTAATAGAACAATTATCATTACCATCTCCAAGAATCGATTGCCCATGTTCCAACCTTTCATCCTTGAAAACAAAGTGGCATGGACCACCATCATCAACAACACAATCTTGCCTGGAAAGTGATACAACAGCTCTGGAAGCTAGGCTTGCATGTTGTGCAAACTCAGCCGCTGCTTGAGCAGTAGAGGTAGCATCCTTAAATTTCATGTTCCAATTCTGCCTGCCAACAGAAAAATTACCATTACCATCTCTAGGAAATGATTGCCCATGTTCCAACCTTTCAACCTTGAAACCTAAGTGGCATGAACCACCATCATCAACACAATATTACCGTTAAAGTTCTACAACAGCTTTGGCAGCTAGGCTTGCATGTTGTGCAAACTCAGCCGCTGCTTGAGCAACAGAGGTAGCATCCTTAAATTTCATGTTCCAATTCTGCCTGCCAACAGAAAATTTACCATTAACATCTCTAGGAAATGATTGCCCATGTTCCAACCTATCATCCTTGAAACCTAAGTGGCATGAACTACCATCATCAACACAATATTGCCTTGAAAGTTCTACAACAGCTCTGGCAGCTAGGTTTGCATGTTATGCAAACTCAGCCGCTGCTTGAGCAGCAGAGGTAGCATACTTAAATTTCATGTTCCAATTCTGCCTGCCAATAGAAAAATTACCATTACCATCTCCAGGAAATGATTGCCCATGTTCCAACCTTTCATCCTTGAAACCTAAGTGGCATGAACCACCATCATCAACACAATATTGCCTTGAAAGTTCTACAACAGCTCTGGCAGTTAGGCTTTCATGTTCTGCAAACTCAGCTGCTGCTTGAGCAGCAGAGGTAGCATCCTTAAATTTCATGTTCCAATTCTGCCTGCCAACAGAAAAATTACCATTACCATCTCTAGGAAATGATTGCCCATGTTCCAACCTTTCATCCTTGAAACCTAAGTGGCATGAACCACCATCATCAACACAATATTACCGTTAAAGTTCTACAACAGCTCTGGCAGCTAGGCTTGCATATTCTGCAAACTCAATCGCTGCTTGAGCAGCAGAAGTAGCATCCTTAAATTTCATGTTCCAATTCTGCCTGCCAACAGAAAAATTACCATTACTATCTCCAGGAAATGATTGCCTATGTTCCAACCTTTCATCCTTGAAACCTAAGTGGCATGAACCACCATCATCAACACAATATTACCTTGAAAGTTCTACAACAGCTCTGGCAGCTAGGTTTGCATGTTATGCAAACTCAGCCGTTGCTTGAGCAGCAGAGGTAGCATACTTTAATTTCATGTTCCAATTCTGCCTGCCAATAGAAAAATTACCATTACCATCTCCAGGAAATGATTGCCCCTATTCCAACCTTTCATCCTTGAAACCTAAGTGGCATGAACCACCATCATCAATACAATATTGCCTTTAAAGTTCTACAACAGCTCTGGCAGTTAGGCTTGAATGTTCTGCAAACTCAGCCGCTGCTTGAGCAGCAGAGGTAGCATCCCTTAATTTCATGTTCCAATTCTGCCTGCCAACAGAAAATTTACCATTACCATCTCCAGGAAATGATTGCCCATGTTCCAACCTTTCATCCTTGAAACATAAGTGGCATGGACCACCATCATCAACACAATATTGCCTTTAAAGTTCTACAACAGCTCTGGCAGCTAGGCTTTCATGTTCTGCAAACTCAGCCGCTGCTTGAGCAACAGAGGTAGCATCCTTAAATTTCATGTTCCAATTCTGCCTGCCAACAGAAAAATTACCATTACCATCTCCAGGAAATGATTTCCCATGTTTCAACCTTTCATCCTTGAAACCTAAGTGGCATGAACCACCATCATCAACACAATATTACCGTTAAAGTTCTACAACAGCTCTGGCAGCTAGGCTTGCATATTCTGCAAACTCAGTTGCTGCTTGAGCAGCAGAAGTAGCATCCTTAAATTTCATGTTCCAATTCTGCCTGCCAATAGAAAAATTACCATTACCATCTCCAGGAAATGATTGCCCATGTTCCAACCTTTCATCCTTGAAAACTAAGTGGCATGAACCACCATCATCAACACAATATTGCCTTGAAAGTTCTACAACAGCTCTGGCAGTTAGGCATTCATGTTCTGCAAACTCAGCCGCTGCTTGAGCAGCAGAGGTAGCATCCTTAAATTTCATGTTCCAATTCTGCCTGCCAACAGAAAAATTACCATTACCATCTCTAGGAAATGATTGCCCATGTTCCAACCTTTCATCCTTGAAACCAAAGTGGCATGAACCACCATCATCAACACAATATTACCGTTAAAGTTCTACAACAGCTCTGGCAGCTAGGCTCGCATATTCTGCAAACTCAATCGCTGCTTGAGCAGCAGAAGTAGCATCCTTAAATTTCATGCTCCTATTCTGCCTGCCAACAGAAAAATTACCATTACCATCTCCAGGAAATGATTGCCCATGTTCAAACCTTTCATCCTTGAAGCCTAAGTGGCATGAACCACCATCATCAACACAATAGTGCCTTTAAAGTTCTACAACAGCTCTGGCAGCTATGCTTGCATGTTCTGCAAACTCAGCCGCTGCTTGAGCAGCAGAGGTAGCATACTTAAATTTCATGTTCCAATTCTGCCTGCCAATAGGAAAATTACCATTACCATCTCCAGGAAATGATTGCCCATGTTCCAACCTTTCATCCTTGAAACCTAAGTGGCATGAACCACCATCATCAACACAATATTGCCTTTAAAGTTCTACAACAGCTCTGGCAGTTAGGCTTGAATGTTCTGCAAACTCAGCCGCTGCTTGAGCAGCAGAGGTAGCATCCCTTAAATTTCATGTTCCAATTCTGCCTGCCAACAGAAAAATTACCATTACCATCTCCAGGAAATGATTGCCCATGTTCCAACCTTTCATCCTTGAAAACTAAGTGGCATGAACCACCATCATCAACACAATATTGCCTTGAAAGTTCTACAACAGCTCTGGCAGTTAGGCTTTCATATTCTGCAAACTCAGCCGCTGCTTGAGCAGCAGAGGTAGCATCCTTAAATTTCATGTTCCAATTCTGCCTGCCAACAGAAAAATTACCATTACCATCTCTAGGAAATGATTGCCCATGTTCCAACTTTTCATCCTTGAAACCAAAGTGGCATGAACCACCATCATCAACACAATATAACCGTTAAAGTTCTACAACAGCTCTGGCAGCTAGGCTTGCATATTCTGCAAACTCAATCGCTGCTTGAGCAGCAGAAGTAGCATCCTTAAATTTCATGCTCCTATTCTGCCTGCCAACAGAAAAATTACCATTACCATCTCCAGGAAATGATTGCCCATGTTCAAACCTTTCATCCTTGAAGCCTAAGTGGCATGAACCACCATCATCAACACAATAGTGCCTTTAAAGTTCTACAACAGCTCTGGCAGCTAGGCTTGCATGTTCAGCAAACTCAGCCTCTGCTTGAGCAGCAGAGGTAGCATACTTAAATTTCATGTTCCAATTCTGCCTGCCAATAGAAAAATTACCATTACCATCTCCAGGAAATGATTGCCCATGTTCCAACCTTTCATCATTGAAACCTAAGTGGCATGAACCACCATCATCAACACAATATTGCCTTTAAAGTTCTACAACAGCTCTGGCAGTTAGGCTTGAATGTTTTGCAAACTCAGCCGCTGCTTGAGCAGCAAAGGTAGCATCCCTTAATTTCATGTTCCAATTCTGCATGCCAACAGAAAATTTACCATTACCATCGCCAGGAAATGATTGCCCATGTTCCAACCTTTCATCCTTGAAACATAAGTGGCATGGACCACCATCATCAACACAATATTGCCTTGAAAGTTCTACAACAGCTCTGGCAGCTAGGCTTTCATGTTCTGCAAACTTAGCCGCTGCTTGAGCAACAGAGGTAGCATCCTTAAATTTCATGTTCCAATTCTGCCTGCCAACAGAAAAATTACCATTACCATCTCCAGGAAATGATTTCCCATGTTTCAACCTTTCATCCTTGAAACCTAAGTGGCATGAACCACCATCATCAACACAATATTACCGTTAAAGTTCTACAACAGCTCTGGCAGCTAGGCTTGCATATTCTGCAAACTCAGTTGCTGCTTGAGCAGCAGAAGTAGCATCCTTAAATTTCATGTTCCAATTCTGCCTGCTAATAGAACAATTACCATTACCATCTCCAGGAAATGATTGCCCATGTTCCAACCTTTCATCCTTGAAAACAAAGTGGTATGAACCACCATCATCAACACAATATTGCCTTGAAAGTTCTACAACAGCTCTGGCAGTTAAGCTTTCATGTTCTACAAACTCAGCTGCTGATTGAGCAGCAGAGGTAGCATCCTTAAATTTCATGTTCCAATTCTGCCTGCCAACAGAAAAATTACCATTTTTATCTCTAGGAAATGATTGCCCATGTTCCAACCTTTCAACCTTGAAACCTAAGCGGCATGAACCACCATCATCAACATAATATTACCGTTAAAGTTTTACAACAGCTTTGGCAGCCAGGCTTGTATGTTGTGCAAACTCAGCCGCTGCTTGAGCAGCAGAGGTAGCATCCTTAAATTTCATTTTCCAATTCTGCCAGCCAAAAGAAAATTTACCATTAACATCTCTAGGAAATGATTGCCCATGTTCCAACCTATCATCCTTGAAACCTAAGTGGCATGAACTACCATCATCAACACAATATTGCCTTGAAAGTTCTACAACAGCTCTGGCAGCTAGGTTTGCATGTTATGCAAACTCAGCCGCTGCTTGAGCAGCAGAGGTAGCATACTTAAATTTCATGTTCCAATTCTGCCTGCCAATAGAAAAATTACCATTACCATCTCCAGGAAATGATTGCCCATGTTCCAACCTTTCATCCTTGAAACCTAAGTGGCATGAACCACCATCATCAACACAATATTGCCTTGAAAGTTCTACAACAGCTCTGGCAGTTAGGCTTTCATGTTCTGCAAACTCAGCCGCTGCTTGAGCAGCAGAGGTAGCATCCTTAAATTTCATGTTCCAATTCTGCCTGCCAATAGAAAAATTACCATTACCATCTCCAGAAAATGATTTCCCATGTTTCAACCTTTCATCCTTGAAACATAAGTGGCATGGACCACCATCATCAACACAATATTGCCTTGAAAGTTCTACAACAGCTCTGGCAGCTAGGCTTTCATGTTCTGCAAACTCAGCCACTGCTTGAGCAACAGAGGTAGCATCCTTAAATTTCATGTTCCAATTCTGCCTGCCAATAGAAAAATTACCATTACCATCTACAGAAAATGATTTCCCATGTTTCAACCTTTCATCCTTGAAACCTAAGTGGCATGAACCACCATCATCAACACAATATTACCGTTAAAGTTCTACAACAGCTCTGGCAGCTAGGCTTGCATATTCTGCAAACTCAGTTGCTGCTTGAGCAGCAGAGGTAGCATCCTTAAATTTCATGTTCCAATTCTGCCTGCCAACAGAAAAATTACCATTTTTATCTCTAGGAAATGATTGCCCATGTTCCAACCTTTCAACCTTGAAACCTAAGCGGCATGAACCACCATCATCAACATAATATTACCGTTAAAGTTTTACAACAGCTTTGGCAGCCAGGCTTGTATGTTGTGCAAACTCAGCCGCTGCTTGAGCAGCAGAGGTAGCATCCTTAAATTTCATTTTCCAATTCTGCCAGCCAAAAGAAAATTTACCATTAACATCTCTAGGAAATGATTGCCCATGTTCCAACCTTTCATCCTTGAAACCTAAGTGGCATGAACCACCATCATCAACACAATATTGCCTTGAAAGTTCTACAACAGCTCTGGCAGTTAGGCTTTCATGTTCTGCAAACTCAGCCGCTGCTTGAGCAGCAGAGGTAGCATCCTTAAATTTCATGTTCCAATTCTGCCTGCCAATAGAAAAATTACCATTACCATCTCCAGAAAATGATTTCCCATGTTTCAACCTTTCATCCTTGAAACATAAGTGGCATGGACCACCATCATCAACACAATATTGCCTTGAAAGTTCTACAACAGCTCTGGCAGCTAGGCTTTCATGTTCTGCAAACTCAGCCACTGCTTGAGCAACAGAGGTAGCATCCTTAAATTTCATGTTCCAATTCTGCCTGCCAATAGAAAAATTACCATTACCATCTCCAGAAAATGATTTCCCATGTTTCAACCTTTCATCCTTGAAACCTAAGTGGCATGAACCACCATCATCAACACAATATTACCGTTAAAGTTCTACAACAGCTCTGGCAGCTAGGCTTGCATATTCTGCAAACTCAGTTGCTGCTTGAGCAGCAGAAGTAGCATCCTTAAATTTCATGTTCCAATTCTGCCTGCCAATAGAAAAATTACCATTACCATCTCCAGGAAATGATTGCCCATGTTCCAACATTTCATCCTTGAAAACAAAGTGGTATGAACCACCATCATCAACACAATATTGCCTTGAAAGTTCTACAACAGCTCTGGCAGTTAGGCTTTCATGTTCTGCAAACTCAGCTGCTGCTTGAGCAGCAGAGGTAGCATCCTTAAATTTCATGTTCCAATTCTGCCTGCCAACAGAAAAATTACCATTACCATCTCTAGGAAATGATTGCCCATGTTCCAACCTTTCATCCTTGAAACCTAAGTGGCATGAACCACCATCATCAACACAATATTACCGTTAAAGTTCTACAACAGCTCTGGCAGCTAGGCTTGCATATTCTGCAAACTCAATCGCTGCTTGAGCAGCAGAAGTAGCATCCTTAAATTTCATGTTCCAATTCTGCCTGCCAACAGAAAAATTACCATTACTATCTCCAGGAAATGATTGCCTATGTTCCAACCTTTCATCCTTGAAACCTAAGTGGCATGAACCACCATCATCAACACAATATTACCTTGAAAGTTCTACAACAGCTCTGGCAGCTAGGTTTGCATGTTATGCAAACTCAGCCGCTGCTTGAGCAGCAGAGGTAGCATACTTAAATTTCATGTTCCAATTCTGCCTGCCAATAGAAAAATTACAATTACCATCTCCAGGAAATGATTGCCCATGTTCCAACCTTTCATCCTTGAAACCTAAGTGGCATGAACCACCATCATCAACACAATATTACCGTTAAAGTTCTACAACAGCTCTGGCAGCTAGGCTTGCATATTCTGCAAACTCAGTTGCTGCTTGAGCAGCAGAAATAGCATCCTTAAATTTCATGTTCCAATTCTGCCTGCCAATAGAAAAATTACCATTACTATCTCCAGGAAATGATTGCCCATTTTCCAACCTTTCATCCTTCAAAACTAAGTGGCATGAACCACCATCATCAACACAATATTGCCTTGAAAGTTCTACAACAGCTCTGGCAGTTAGGCTTTCATGTTCTACAAACTCAGCCGCTGCTTGAGCAGCAGAGGTAGCATCCTTAAATTTCATGTTCCAATTCTGCCTGCCAACAGAAAATTTACCATTACCATATCCATGAAATGATTGCCCATGTTCCAACCTTTCATCCTTGAAACCTAAGTGGCATGGACCACCATCATCAACAACACAATCTTGCCTTGAAAGTGATACAACAGCTCTGGCAGCTAGGCTTGCATGTTGTGCAAACTCAGCCGCTGCTTGAGCAGTAGAGGTAGCATCCTTAAATTTCATGTGCCAATTCTGCCTGCCAACAGAAAATTTACCATTACAGTCTTCAGGAAATGATTGCCCATGTTCCAACCTATCATCCTTGAAACCTAAGTGGCATGAACCACCATCATCAACACAATATTGCCTTGAAAGTTCTACAACAGCTCTGGCAGCTAGGTTTGCTAGTTATGCAAACTCAACCGCTGCTTGAGCAGCAGAGGTAGCATACTTAAATTTCATGTTCCAATTCTGCCTGCCAATAGAAAAATTACCATTACCATCTCCAGGAAATGATTGCCCATGTTCCAACCTTTCCTCCTTGAAACCTAAGTGGCATGAACCACCATCATCAACACAATATTGCCTTTAAAGTTCTACAACAGCTCTGGCAGTTAGACTTGAATGTTCTGCAAACTCAGCCGCTGCTTGAGCAGCAGAGGTAGCATCCTTAAATTTCATGTTCCAATTCTGCCTGCCAACAGAAAAATTACCATTACTATCTCAAGGAAATGATTGCCTATGTTCCAACCTTTCATCCTTGAAACCTAAGTGCCATGAACCACATCAACATAATATTACCTTGAAAGTTCTACAACAGCTCTGGCAGCTAGGTTTGCATGTTATGCAAACTCAGCCGCTGCTTGAGCAGCAGAGGTAGCATACTTAAATTTCATGTCCCAATTCTGCCTGCCAATAGAAAAATTACAATTACCATCTCCAGGAAATGATTGCCCATGTTCCAACCTTTCATCCTTGAAACCTAAGTGGCATGAACCACCATCATCAACACAATATTACCGTTAAAGTTCTACAACAGCTCTGGCAGCTAGGCTTGCATATTCTGCAAACTCAGTTGCTGCTTGAGCAGCAGAAGTAGCATCCTTAAATTTCATGTTCCAATTCTGCCTGCCAATAGAAAAATTACCATTACCATCTCCAGGAAATGATTGCCCATGTTCCAACCTTTCATCCTTGAAAACTAAGTGGCATGAACCACCATCATCAACACAATATTGCCTTGAAAGTTCTACAACAGCTCTGGCAGTTAGGCTTTCATGTTCTGCAAACTCAGCCGCTGCTTGAGCAGCAGAGGTAGCATCCTTAAATTTCATGTTCCAATTCTGCATGCCAACAGAAAAATTACCATTACCATCTCCAGGAAATGATTGCCCATGTTCCAACCTTTCATCCTTGAAAACAAAGTGGCATGGACCACCATCATCAACAACACAATCTTGCCTGGAAAGTGATACAACAGCTCTGGAAGCTAGGCTTGCATGTTGTGCAAACTCAGCCGCTGCTTGAGCAGTAGAGGTAGCATCCTTAAATTTCATGTTCCAATTCTGCCTGCCAACAAAATATTTACCATTACAGTCTCCAGGAAATGATTGCCCATGTTCCAACCTATCATCCTTGAAACCTAAGTGGCATGAACCACCATCATCAACACAATATTGCCTTGAAAGTTCTACAACAGCTCTGGCAGCTAGGTTTGCAAGTTATGCAAACTCAACCGCTGCTTGAGCAGCAGAGGTAGCATACTTAAATTTCATGTTCCAATTCTGCCTGCCAATAGAAAAATTACCATTACCATCTCCAGGAAATGATTGCCCATGTTCCAACCTTTCCTCCTTGAAACCTAAGTGGCATGAACCACCATCATCAACACAATATTGCCTTTAAAGTTCTACAACAGCTCTGGCAGTTAGGCTTGAATGTTCTGCAAACTCAGCCGCTGCTTGAGCAGCAGAGGTAGCATCCTTAAATTTCATGTTCCAATTCTGCCTGCCAACAGAAAATTTACCATTACCATCTCCAGGAAATGATTGCCCATGTTCCAACCTTTCATCCTTGAAACCTAAGTGGCATGGACCACCACCATCATCAACACAATCTTGCCTTGAAAGTTCTACAACAGCTCTGGCAGCTAGGCTTGCATGTTGTGCAAACTCAGCCGTTGCTTGAGCAGCAGAGGTAGCATCCTTAAATTTCATGTTCCAATTCTGCCTGCTAACAGAAAATTTACCATTAACATCTCTAGGAAATGATTGCCCATGTTCCAACCTATCATCCTTGAAACCTAAGTGGCATGAACCACCATCATCAACACAATATTGCCTTGAAAGTTCTACAACAGCTGTGGCAGCAAGGTTTGCATGTTATGTAAACTCAGCCGCTGCTTGAGCAGCAGAGGTAGTATACTTAAATTTCATGTTCCAATTCTGCCTGCCAATAGAAAAATTACCATTACCATCTCCAGGAAATGATTGCGCATGTTCCAACCTTTCATCCTTGAAACCTAAGTGGCATGAACCACCATCATCAACACAATATTGCCTTTAAAGTTTTACAACAGCTGTGGCAGTTAGGCTTGAATGTTTTGAAAACTCAGCCGCTGCTTGAGCAGCAGAGGTAGCATCCCTTAATTTCATGATCCAATTCTGCCTGCCAACAGAAAAATTACCATTACCATCTCCAGGAAATGATTGCCCATGTTCAAACCTTTCATCCTTGAAACCTAAGTGGCATGAACCACCATCATCAACACAATAGTGCCTTTAAAGTTCTACAACAGCTCTGGCAGTTAGGCTTGAATATTCTGCAAACTCAGCCGCTGCTTGAGCAGCTGAGGTAGCATCCCTTAATTTCATGTTCCAATTCTGCCTGCCAACAGAAAATTTACCATTACCATCTCCAGGAAATGATTGCCCATGTTCCAACCTTTCATCCTTGAAACATAAGTGGCATGGACCACCATCATCAACACAATATTGCCTTTAAAGTTCTACAACAGCTCTGGCAGCTAGGCTTTCATGTTCTGCAAACTCAGCCGCTGCTTGAGCAACAGAGGTAGCATCCTTAAATTTCATGTTCCAATTCTGCCTGCCAACAGAAAAATTACCATTACCATCTCCAGGAAATGATTTCCCATGTTTCAACCTTTCATCCTTGAAACCTAAGTGGCATGAACCACCATCATCAACACAATATTACCGTTAAAGTTCTACAACAGCTCTGGCAGGTAGGCTTGCATATTCTGCAAACTCAGTTGCTGCTTGAGCAGCAGAAGTAGCATCCTTAAATTTCATGTTCCAATTCTGCCTGCCAATAGAACAATTACCATTACCATCTCCAGGAAATGATTGCCCATGTTCCAACCTTTCATCCTTGAAAACAAAGTGGTATGAACCACCATCATCAACACAATATTGCCTTGAAAGTTCTACAACAGCTCTGGCAGTTAGGCTTTCATGTTCTGCAAACTCAGCTGCTGCTTGAGCAGCAGAGGTAGCATCCTTAAATTTCATGTTCCAATTCTGCCTGCCAACAGAAAAATTACCATTACCATCTCTGGGAAATGATTGCCCATGTTCCAACCTTTCATCCTTGAAACCTAAGTGGCATGAACCACCATCATCAACACAATATTACCGTTAAAGTGCTACAACAGCTCTGGCAGCTAGGCTTACATATTCGGCAAACTCAATCGCTGCTTGAGCAGCAGAAGTAGCATCCTTAAATTTCATGTTCCAATTCTGCCTGCCAACAGAAAAATTACCATTACTATCTCCAGGAAATGATTGCCTATGTTCCAACATTTCATCCTTGAAACCTAAGTGGCATGAACCACCATCATCAACACAATATTGCCTTGAAAGTTCTACAACAGCTCTGGCAGCTAGGTTTGCATGTTATGCAAACTCAGCCGCTGCTTGAGCATCAGAGGTAGCATACTTAAATTTCATGTTCCAATTCTGCCTGCCAATAGAAAAATTACCATTACCATCTCCAGGAAATGATTGCCCATGTTCCAACCTTTCATCCTTGAAACCTAAGTGGCATGAACCACCATCATAAACACAATATTACCGTTAAAGTTCTACAACAGCTCTGGCAGCTAGGCTTGCATATTCTGCAAACTCAATCGCTGCTTGAGCAGCAGAAGTAGCATCCTTAAATTTCATGTTCCAATTCTGCCTGACAACAGAAAAATTACCATTACCATCTCCAGGAAATGATTGCCCATGTTCAAACCTTTCATCCTTGAAACCTAAGTGGCATGAACCACCATCATCAACACAATAGTGCCTTTAAAGTTCTACAACAGCTCTGGCAGTTAGGCTTGAATGTTCTGCAAACTCAGCCGCTGCTTGAGCAGCAGAGGTAGCATCCCTTAATTTCATGTTCCAATTCTGCCTGCCAACAGAAAATTTACCATTACCATCTCCAGGAAATGATTGCCCATGTTCCAACCTTTCATCCTTGAAACATAAGTGGCATGGACCACCATCATCAACACAATATTGCCTTTAAAGTTCTACAACAGCTCTGGCAGCTAGGCTTTCATGTTCTGCAAACTCAGCCGCTGCTTGAGCAACAGAGGTAGCATCCTTAAATTTCATGTTCCAATTCTGCCTGCCAACAGAAAAATTACCATTACCATCTCCAGGAAATGATTTCCCATGTTTCAACCTTTCATCCTTGAAACCTAAGTGGCATGAACCACCATCATCAACACAATATTACCGTTAAAGTTCTACAACAGCTCTGGCAGGTAGGCTTGCATATTCTGCAAACTCAGTTGCTGCTTGAGCAGCAGAAGTAGCATCCTTAAATTTCATGTTCCAATTCTGCCTGCCAATAGAACAATTACCATTACCATCTCCAGGAAATGATTGCCCATGTTCCAACCTTTCATCCTTGAAAACAAAGTGGTATGAACCACCATCATCAACACAATATTGCCTTGAAAGTTCTACAACAGCTCTGGCAGTTAGGCTTTCATGTTCTGCAAACTCAGCTGCTGCTTGAGCAGCAGAGGTAGCATCCTTAAATTTCATGTTCCAATTCTGCCTGCCAACAGAAAAATTACCATTACCATCTCTGGGAAATGATTGCCCATGTTCCAACCTTTCATCCTTGAAACCTAAGTGGCATGAACCACCATCATCAACACAATATTACCGTTAAAGTGCTACAACAGCTCTGGCAGCTAGGCTTGCATATTCGGCAAACTCAATCGCTGCTTGAGCAGCAGAAGTAGCATCCTTAAATTTCATGTTCCAATTCTGCCTGCCAACAGAAAAATTACCATTACTATCTCCAGGAAATGATTGCCTATGTTCCAACATTTCATCCTTGAAACCTAAGTGGCATGAACCACCATCATCAACACAATATTGCCTTGAAAGTTCTACAACAGCTCTGGCAGCTAGGTTTGCATGTTATGCAAACTCAGCCGCTGCTTGAGCATCAGAGGTAGCATACTTAAATTTCATGTTCCAATTCTGCCTGCCAATAGAAAAATTACCATTACCATCTCCAGGAAATGATTGCCCATGTTCCAACCTTTCATCCTTGAAACCTAAGTGGCATGAACCACCATCATAAACACAATATTACCGTTAAAGTTCTACAACAGCTCTGGCAGCTAGGCTTGCATATTCTGCAAACTCAATCGCTGCTTGAGCAGCAGAAGTAGCATCCTTAAATTTCATGTTCCAATTCTGCCTGACAACAGAAAAATTACCATTACCATCTCCAGGAAATGATTGCCCATGTTCAAACCTTTCATCCTTGAAACCTAAGTGGCATGAACCACCATCATCAACACAATAGTGCCTTTAAAGTTCTACAACAGCTCTGGCAGTTAGGCTTGAATGTTCTGCAAACTCAGCCGCTGCTTGAGCAGCAGAGGTAGCATCCCTTAATTTCATGTTCCAATTCTGCCTGCCAACAGAAAATTTACCATTACCATCTCCAGGAAATGATTGCCCATGTTCCAACCTTTCATCCTTGAAACATAAGTGGCATGGACCACCATCATCAACACAATATTGCCTTTAAAGTTCTACAACAGCTCTGGCAGCTAGGCTTTCATGTTCTGCAAACTCAGCCGCTGCTTGAGCAACAGAGGTAGCATCCTTAAATTTCATGATCCAATTCTGCCTGCCAACAGAAAAATTACCATTACCATCTCCAGGAAATGATTTCCCATGTTTCAACCTTTCATCCTTGAAACCTAAGTGGCATGAACCACCATCATCAACACAATATTACCGTTAAAGTTCTACAATAGCTCTGGCAGGTAGGCTTGCATATTCTACAAACTCGGTTACTGCTTGAGCAGCAGAAGTAGCATCCTCAAATTTCATGTTCCAATTCTGCCTGCCAATAGAACAATTACCATTACCATCTCCAGGAAATGATTGCCCATGTTCCAACCTTTCATCCTTGAAAACAAAGTGGTATGAACCACCATCATCAACACAATATTGCCATGAAAGTTCTACAACAGCTCTGGCAGTTAGGCTTTCATGTTCTGCAAACTCAGCTGCTGCTTGAGCAGTAGAGGTAGCATCCTTAAATTTCATGTTCCAATTCTGCCTGCCAACAGAAAAATTACCATTACCATCTCTAGGAAATGATTGCCCATGTTCCAACCTTTCATCCTTGAAACCTAAGTGGCATGAACCACCATCATCAACACAATATTACCGTTAAAGTTCTACAACAGCTCTGGCAGCTTAGGCTTGCATATTCGGCAAACTCAAACGCTGCTTGAGCACCAGAAGCAGCATCCTTAAATTTCATGTTCCAATTCTGCCTGCCAACAGAAAAATTACCATTACTATCTCCAGGAAATGATTGCCTATGTTCCAACCTTTCATCCTTGAAACCTAAGTGGCATGAACCACCATCATCAACACAATATTGCCTTGAAAGTTCTACAACAGCTCTGGCAAGCTAGGTTTGCATGTTATGCAAACTCAGCCGCTGCTTGAGCAGCAGAGGTAGCATACTTAAATTTCATGTTCCAATTCTGCCTGCCAATAGAAAAATTACCATTACCATCTCCAGGAAATGATTGCCCATGTTCCAACCTTTCATCCTTGAAACCTAAGTGGCATGAACCACCATCATCAACACAATATTGCCTTTAAAGTTCTACAACAGCTCTGGCAGTTAGGCTTGAATGTTCTGCAAACTCAGCCGCTGCTTGAGCAGCAGAGGTAGCATCCCTTAATTTCATGTTCCAATTCTGCCTGCCAACAGAAAATTTACCATTACAATCGCCAGGAAATGATTGCCCATGTTCCAACCTTTCATCCTTGAAACATAAGTGGCATGGACCACCATCATCAACACAATATTGCCTTGAAAGTTCTACAACAGCTCTGGCAGCTAGGCTTTCATGTTCTGCAAACTCAGCCGCTGCTTGAGCAACAGAGGTAGCATCCTTAAATTTCATGTTCCAATTCTGCCTGCCAACAGAAAAATTACCATTACCATCTCCAGGAAATGATTTCCCATGTTTCAACCTTTCATCCTTGAAACCTAAGTGGCATGAACCACCATCATCAACACAATATTACCGTTAAAGTTCTACACCAGCTCTGGCAGCTAGGTTTGCATGTTATGCAAACTCAGCCGCTGCTTGAGCAGCAGAGGTAGCATCCTTCAATCTCATGTTCCAATTCTGCCTGCCAACAGAAAAATTACCATTACCCTCTCTAGGAAATGATTGCCCATGTTCCAACCTTTCCTCCTTGAAACCTAAGTGGCATGAACCACCATCATCAACACAATATTGCCTTGAAAGTTCTACAACAGCTCTGGCAGCTAGGCTTGCATGTTATGCAAACTCAGCCGCTGCTTGAGCAGCAGGGGTAGCATCCTTAAATTTCATGTTCCAATTCTGCCTGCCAACAGAAAAATTACCATTACCATCTCTAGGAAATGATTGCTCATGTTCCAACCTTTTATCCTTGCAAACTAAGTGGCATGAACCACCATCATCAACACAATATTTCCTTTAAAGTTCTACAACAGCTCTGGCAGTTAGGCTTGATTGTTCTGCAAACTTAGCCGCTGCTTGAGTAGCAGAGGTAGCATCCTTAAATTTTATGTTCCAATTCTGCCTACCAACAGAAAATTTACCATTACCATCTCCAGGAAATGATTGCCCATGTTCCAAACTTTCATCCTTGAAACCTAAGTGGCATGGACCACCATCATCATCAACACAATCTTGCCTTGAAAGTTCTATAACAGCTCTGGTAGCTAGGCTTGCATGTTGTGCAAAATCAGCCGCTGCTTGAGCAGCAGAGGTAGCATCCTTAAACTTCATGTTCCAATTCTGCCTGCCAACAGAAAATTTACCATTACCATCTCCAGGAAATGATTGCCCTTGTTCCAACCTATCATCCTTGAAACCTAAGTGGCATGAACCTCCATCATCAATACAATATTGCCTTGAAAGTTCTACAACAGCTCTGGCAGCTAGGTTTGCATGTTATGCAAACTCAGCCGCTGCTTGAGCAGCAGAGGTAGCATACTTAAATTTCATGTTCCAATTCTGCCTGCCAATAGAAAAATTACCAATTACCATCTCCAGGAAATGATTGCCCTTGTTCCAACCTATCATCCTTGAAACCTAAGTGGCATGAACCACCATCATCAACACAATATTGCCTTGAAAGTTCTACAACAGCTCTGGCAGCTAGGCTTGTATGTTATGCAAACTCAGCCGCTGCTTGAGCAGCAGGGGTAGCATCCTTAAATTTCATGTTCCAATTCTGCCAGCCAACAGAAAAATTACCATTACCATCTCTAGGAAAGATTGCCCGTGTTCCAACCTTTCATCCTTGAAACCTAAGTGGCATGAACCACCATCATCAACACAATATTGCCTTGAAAGTTCTACAACAGCTCTGGCAGCTAGGCTTGCATGTTATGCAAACTCAGCCGCTGCTTGAGCAGCAGAGGTAGCATCCTTAAATTTCATGTTCCAATTCTGCCTGCCAACAGAAAAATTACCATTACCATCTCTAGGAAAGATTGCCCGTGTTCCAACCTTTCATCCTTGAAAACTAAGTGGCATGAACCACCATCATCAACACAATAGTGCCTTTAAAGTTCTACAACAGCTCTGGCACCTAGGCTTGCATGTTCTGCAAACTCAGCCTCTTCTTGAGCAGCAGAGGTAGCATCATTAAATTTCATGTTCCAATTCTGCATGCCAACAAAAAATTTACCATTACCATCTCCAGGAAATGATTGCCCATGTTCCAACCTTTCATCCTTGAAACCTAAGTGGCATAGACCACCATCATCAACACAATATTGCCTTGAAAGTTCTACAATAGCTCTGGCAGCTAGGCTTGCATGTTATGCAAACTCAGCCGCTGCTTGAGCAGCAGGGGTAGCATCCTTAAATTTCATGTTCCAATTCTGCCTGCCAACAGAAAAATTACCATTACCATCTCTAGGAAATGATTGCTCATGTTCCAACCTTTTATCCTTGCAAACTAAGTGGCATGAACCACCATCATCAACACAATATTTCCTTTAAAGTTCTACAACAGCTCTGGCAGTTAGGCTTGATTGTTCTGCAAACTTAGCCGCTGCTTGAGTAGCAGAGGTAGCATCCTTAAATTTTATGTTCCAATTCTGCCTACCAACAGAAAATTTACCATTACCATCTCCAGGAAATGATTGCCCATGTTCCAAACTTTCATCCTTGAAACCTAAGTGGCATGGACCACCATCATCATCAACACAATCTTGCCTTGGAAGTTCTATAACAGCTCTGGTAGCTAGGCTTGCATGTTGTGCAAAATCAGCCGCTGCTTGAGCAGCAGAGGTAGCATCCTTAAACTTCATGTTCCAATTCTGCCTGCCAACAGAAAATTTACCATTACCATCTCCAGGAAATGATTGCCCTTGTTCCAACCTATCATCCTTGAAACCTAAGTGGCATGAACCTCCATCATCAATACAATATTGCCTTGAAAGTTCTACAACAGCTCTGGCAGCTAGGTTTGCATGTTATGCAAACTCAGCCGCTGCTTGAGCAGCAGAGGTAGCATACTTAAATTTCATGTTCCAATTCTGCCTGCCAATAGAAAAATTACCATTACCATCTCCAGGAAATGATTGCCCTTGTTCCAACCTATCATCCTTGAAACCTAAGTGGCATGAACCACCATCATCAACACAATATTGCCTTGAAAGTTCTACAACAGCTCTGGCAGCTAGGCTTGTATGTTATGCAAACTCAGCCGCTGCTTGAGCAGCAGGGGTAGCATCCTTAAATTTCATGTTCCAATTCTGCCAGCCAACAGAAAAATTACCATTACCATCTCTAGGAAAGATTGCTCGTGTTCCAACCTTTCATCCTTGAAACCTAAGTGGCATGAACCACCATCATCAACACAATATTGCCTTGAAAGTTCTACAACAGCTCTGGCAGCTAGGCTTGCATGTTATGCAAACTCAGCCGCTGCTTGAGCAGCAGAGGTAGCATCCTTAAATTTCATGTTCCAATTCTGCCTGCCAACAGAAAAATTACCATTACCATCTCTAGGAAAGATTGCCCGTGTTCCAACCTTTCATCCTTGAAACCTAAGTGGCATGAACCACCATCATCAACACAATAGTGCCTTTAAAGTTCTACAACAGCTCTGGCAGCTAGGCTTGCATGTTCTGCAAACTCAGCCTCTGCTTGAGCAGCAGAGGTAGCATCATTAAATTTCATGTTCCAATTCTGCTTGCCAACAAAAAATTTACCATTACCATCTCCAGGAAATGATTGCCCATGTTCCAAACCTTTCATCCTTGAAACCTAAGTGGCATAGACCACCATCATCAACACAATATTGCCTTGAAAGTTCTACAATAGCTCTGGCAGCTAGGCTTTCATGTTCTGCAAACTCAGTCGCTGCTTGAGCAACAGAGGTAGCATCCTTAAATTTCATGTTCCAATTCTACCTGCCAATAGAAAAATTACCATTACCATCTCCAGGATATGATTGCCCATGTTCCAACCTTTCATCCTTGAAACCTAAGTGGCATGAACCACCATCATCAACACAATAGTGCCTTTAAAGTTCTACAACAGCTCTGGCAGCTAGGCTTGCATGTTCTGCAAACTCAGCCTCTGCTTGAGCAGCAGAGGTAGCATCATTAAATTTCATGTTCCAATTCTGCTTGCCAACAAAAAATTTACCATTACCATCTCCAGGAAATGATTGCCCATGTTCCAACCTTTCATCCTTGAAACCTAAGTGGCATAGACCACCATCATCAACACAATATTGCCTTGAAAGTTCTACAATAGCTCTGGCAGCTAGGCTTTCATGTTCTGCAAACTCAGTCGCTGCTTGAGCAACAGAGGTAGCATCCTTAAATTTCATGTTCCAATTCTGCCTGCCAATAGAAAAATTACCATTACCATCTCCAGGAAATGATTGCCCATGTTTCAACCTTTCATCCTTGAAATCTAAGTGGCATAAACCACCATCATCAACACAATATTACCGTTAAATTTCTACAACAGCTATGGCAGCTAGGCTTGCATATTCTGCAAACTCAATCACTGCTTGAGCAGCAGAAGTAGCATCCTTAAATTTCATGTTCCAATTTTGCCTGCCATTAGAAAAATTACCATTACCATCTCAAGGAAATGATTGCCCATGTTCCAACCTTTCATCCTTGAAAACTAAGTGGCATGAACCACCATCATCAACACAATATTGCCTTGAAAGTTCTTCAACAGCTCTGGCAGTTAGGCTTTCATGTTCGGCAAACTCAGCCGCTGCTTGAGCAGCAGAGGTAGCATCCTTAAATTTCATGTTCCAATTCTTCCTGCCAACAGAAATATTACCATTACCATCTCCAGGAAATGATTGCTCATGTTCCAATCTTTTATCCTTGCAAACTAAGTGGCATGAACCACCATCATCAACACAATATTGCCTTTAAAGTTCTACAATAGCTCTGGCAGTTAGGCTTGCATGTTCTGCAAACTCAGCCGCTGCTTGAGCAGCAGAGGTAGCATCCTTAAATTTCATGTTCCAATTCTGCTTACCAACATAAAATTTACCTTTACCATCTCCAGGAAATGATTGCCCACGTTCCAACCTTTCATCCTTGAAACCTAAGTGGCATGGACCACCACCATCATCAAAACAATCTTTCCTTGAAAGTTCTACAACAGCTCTGGCAGCTAGGCTTGCATGTTCTGCAAACTCAGCCGCTGCTTGAGCAGCAGAGGTAGCATCCTTAAATTTCATGTTCCAATTCTGCCTACCAACAGAAAATTTACCATTACCATCTCCAGGAAATGATTGCCCATGTTCCAACCTATCATCCTTGAAACCTAAGTGGCATGAACCACCGCCATCAACACAATATTGCCTTGAAAGTTCTACAACAGCTCTGGCAGCTAGGTTTGCCTGTTATGCAAACTCAGCCGCTGCTTGAGCAGCAGAGGTAGCATCCTTCAATCTCATGTTCCAATTCTGCCTGCCAACAGAAAAATTACCATTACCATATCTAGGAAAGATTGCCCGTGTTCCAACCTTTCATCCTTGAAACCTAAGTGGCATGAACCACCATCATCAACACAATATTGCCTTGAAAGTTCTACAACAGCTCTGGCAGCTAGGCTTGCATGTTATGCAAACTCAGCCGCTGCTTGAGCAGCAGGGGTAGCATCCTTAAATTTCATGTTCCAATTCTTCCTGCCAACAGAAATATTACCATTACCATCTCCAGGAAATGATTGCTCATGTTCCAACCTTTTATCCTTGCAAACTAAGTGGCATGAACCACCATCATCAACACAATATTGCCTTTAAACTTCTACAACAGTTCTGGCTGTTAGGCTTGCATGTTCTGCAAACTCAGCCGCTGCTTGAGCAGCAGAGGTAGCATCCTTAAATTTCATGTTCCAATTTTGCTTACCAACAAAAAATTTACCATTACCATCTCCAGGAAATGATTGCCCACGTTCCAACCTTTCATCCTTGAAACCTAAGTGGCATGGACCACCACCATCATCAACACAATCTTGCCTTGAAAGTTCTACAACAGCTCTGGCAGCAAGGCTTGCATGTTCTGCAAACTCAGCCGCTGCTTGAGGAGCAGGGGTAGCATCCTTAAATTTCATGTTCCAATTCTGCCTACCAACAGAAAATTTACCATTACCATCTCCAGGAAATGATTGCCTATGTTCCAACCTATCATCCTTGAAACCTAAGTGGCATGAACCACCACCATCAACACAATATTGCCTTGAAAGTTCTACAACAGCTCTGGCAGCTAGGTTTGCATGTTATGCAAACTCAGCCGCTGCTTGAGCAGCAGAGGTAGCATCCTTCAATCTCATGTTCCAATTCTGCCTGCCAACAGAAAAATTACCATTACCCTCTCTAGGAAATGATTGCCCATGTTCCAACCTTTCCTCCTTGAAACCTAAGTGGCATGAACCACCATCATCAACACAATTTTGTCTTGAAAGTTCTGCAACAGCTCTGGCAGCTAGGCTTGCATGTTATGCAAACTCAGCCGCTGCTTGAGCAGCAGGGGTAGCATCCTTAAATTTCATGTTCCAATTCTGCCTGCCAACAGAAAAATTACCATTACCATCTCTATGAAATGATTGCTCATGTTCCAACCTTTTATCCTTGCAAACTAAGTGGCATGAACCACCATCATCAACACAATATTTCCTTTAAAGTTCTACAATAGCTCTGGCAGCTAGGCTTGATTGTTCTGCAAACTTAGCCGCTGCTTGAGTAGCAGAGGTAGCATCCTTAAATTTTATGTTCCAATTCTGCCTACCAACAGAAAATTTACCATTACCATCTCCAGGAAATGATTGCCTATGTTCCAAACTTTCATCCTTGAAACCTAAGTGGCATGGACCACCATCATCATCAACACAATCTTGCCTTGAAAGTTCTACAACAGCTCTGGTAGCTAGGCTTGCATGTTGTGCAAAATCAGCCGCTGCTTGAGCAGCAGAGGTAGCATCCTTAAATTTCATGTTCCAATTCTGCCTGCCAACAGAAAATTTACCATTACCATCTCCAGGAAATGATTGCCCATGTTCCAACCTATCATCCTTGAAACCTAAGTGGCATGAACCACCATCATCAACACAATATTGCCTTGAAAGTTCTACAACAGCTCTGGCAGCTAGGTTTGCATATTATGCAAACTCAGCCGCTGCTTGCACAGCAGAGATAGCATACTTAAATTTCATGTTCCAATTCTGCCTGCCAATAGAAAAATTTCCATTACCATCTCCAGGAAATGATTGCCCATGTTCCAACCTTTCATCCTTGAAACCTAAGTGGCATGAACCACCATCATCAACACAATATTGCCTTTAAAGTTCTACAACAGATCTAGCAGTTAGGCTTGAATGTTCTGCAAACTCAGCCGCTGCTTGAGCAGCAGAGGTAGCATCCTTAAATTTCATGTTCCAATTCTTCCTGTCAAAAGAAAATTTACCATTACCATCTCCAGGAAATGATTCCCCATGTTCCAACCTTTCATTCTTGAAACCTAAGTGGCATGCACCACCATCATCAACACAATATTGCCTTGAAAGTTCTACAATAGCTCTGGCAGCTAGGCTTTCATGTTCTGCAAACTCAGCCGCTGCTTGAGCAATAGAGGTAGCATCCTTAAATTTCATGTTCCAATTCTGCCTGCCAACAGAACAATTACCATTAACATCAACAGGAAATGATTGCCCATGTTTCAACCTTTCATCCTTGAAACCTAAGTGGCATGAACCACCATCATTAACACAATATTACCGTTAAAGTTCTACAACAGCTTTGGCAGCTAGGCTTGCATATTCTGCAAACTCAGTCGCTGCTTAAGCAGCAGAAGTAGCATCCTTAAATTTCATGTTCCAATTCTGCCTGCCAATAGAAAAATTACCATTACCATCTCCAGGAAATGATTGCCAATGTTCCAACCTTTCATCCTTGAATACTAAGTGGCATGAACCTTCATCATCAACACAATATTGCCTTGAAAGTTCTACAACAGCTCTAGCAGTTAGGCTTTCATGTTCTGCAAACTCAGCCGCTGCTTGAGCTGCAGAGGTAGCATCCTTAAATTTCCTGTTCCAATTCTGCCTACCAACAGAAAATTTACCATTATCATCTCCAGGAAATGATTGCCCATGTTCCAACCTATCATCCTTGAAACCTAAGTGGTATGAACCACCACCATCAACACAATATTGCCTTGAAAGTTCTAAAACAGCTCTGGCAGCTAGGTTTGTATGTTATGCAAACTCAGCCGCTGCTTGAGCAGCAGAGGTAGCATCCTTAAATTTCATGTTCTAATTCGGCCCGCCAACAGAAAAATGACCATTACCATCTCCAGGAAATGATTGCCCATATTCCAACCTTTCATCCTTGAAACCTAAGTGGCATGAACCACCATCATCAACACAATATTGCCTTGAAAGTTCTACAAAAGCTCTGGCAGCTAGGCTTGCATTCTATGCAAACTCAGTCGCTGCTTGAGCAGCAGAGGTAGCATCCTTAAATTTCATGTTCCAATTCTGCCTGCAAACAGAAAAATTACCATTACCATCTCTAGGAAAGATTGCCCGTTTTCCAACCTTTCATCCTTGAAAACTATGTGGCATGAACCACCATCATCAACACAATATTACCGTTAAAGTTCTACAACAGCTCTGGCAGCTAGGCTTGCATATTCTGCAAACTCTGCCGCTGCTTGAGCAGCAGAGGTAGCATCCTTAAATTTCATGTTCCAATTCTGCCTACCAACAGAAAATTTACCATTACCATCTCCAGGAAATGATTGCCCATGTTCCAACCTATCATCCTTGAAACCTAAGTGGCATGAACTACCACCATCAACACAATATTGCCTTGAAAGTTCTACACCAGCTCTGGCAGCTAGGTTTGCATGTTATGCAAACTCAGCCGCTGCTTGAGCAGCTGAGGTAGCATCTTTCAATCTCATGTTCCAATTCTGCCTGCCAACAGAAAAATTACCATTACCCTCTCTAGGAAATGATTGCCCATGTTCCAACCTTTCCTCCTTGAAACCTAAGTGGCCTGAACCACCATCATCAACACAATTTTGTCTTGAAAGCTCTGCAACAGCTCTGGCAGCTAGGCTTGCATGTTATGCAAATTCAGCCGCTGCTTGAGCAGCAGGGGTAGCATCCTTAAATTTCATGTTCCAATTCTGCCTGCCAACAGAAAAATTACCATTACATCTCTATGAAATGATTGCTCATGTTCCAACCTTTTATCCTTGCAAACTAAGTGGCATGAACCACCATCATCAACACAATATTTCCTTTAAAGTTCTACAATAGCTCTGGCAGCTAGGCTTGATTGTTCTGCAAACTTAGCCGCTGCTTGAGTAGCAGAGGTAGCATCATTAAATTTTATGTTACAATTCTGCCTACCAACAGAAAATTTACCATTACCATCTCCAGGAAATGATTGCCCATGTTCCAAACCTTCATCCTTGAAACCTAAGTGACATGGACCACCATCATCATCAACACAATCTTTCCTTGAAAGTTCTACAACAGCTCTGGTAGCTAGGCTTGCATGTTGTGCAAAATCAGCCGCTGCTTGAGCAGCAGAGGTAGCATCCTTAAATTTCATGTTCCAATTCTGCCTGCCAACAGAAAATTTACCATTACCATCTCCAGGAAATGATTGCCCATGTTCCAACCTATCATCCTTGAAACCTAAGTGGCATGAACCACCATCATCAACACAATATTGCCTTGAAAGTTCTACAACAGCTCTGGCAGCTAGGTTTGCATGTTATGCAAACTCAGCCGCTGCTTGAACAGCAGAGATAGCATACTTAAATTTCATGTTCCAATTCTGCCTGCCAATAGAAAAATTTCCATTACCATCTCCAGGAAATGATTGCCCATGTTCCAACCTTTCATCCTTGAAACCTAAGTGGCATGAACCACCATCATCAACACAATATTACCTTTAAAGTTCTACAACAGATCTAGCAGTTAGGCTTGAATGTTCTGCAAACTCAGCCGCTGCTTGAGCAGCAGAGGTAGCATCCTTAAATTTCATGTTCCAATTCTTCCTGTTAACAGAAAATTTAACATTACCATCTCCAGGAAATGATTGCCCATGTTGCAACCTTTCATTCTTGAAACCTAAGTGGCATGCACCACCATCATCAACACAATATTGCCTTGAAAGTTCTACAATAGCTCTGGCAGCTAGGCTTTCATGTTCTGCAAACTCAGCCGCTGCTTGAGCAATAGAGGTAGCATCCTTAAATTTCATGTTCCAATTCTGCCTGCCAACAGAACAATTACCATTAACATCAACAGGAAATGATTGCCCATGTTTCAACCTTTCATCCTTGAAACCTAAGTGGCATGAACCACCATCATCAACACAATATTGCCTTGAAAGTTCTACAACAGCTCTAGCAGTTAGGCTTTCATGTTCTGCAAACTCAGCCGCTGCTTGAGCTGCAGAGGTAGCAACCTTAAATTTCCTGTTCCAATTCTGCCTACCAACAGAAAATTTACCATTATCATCTCCAGGAAAAGATTGCCCATGTTCCAACCTATCATCCTTGAAACCTAAGTGGTATGAACCACCACCATCAACACAATATTGCCTTGAAAGTTCTAAAACAGCTCTGGCAGCTAGGTTTGTATGTTATGCAAACTCAGCCGCTGCTTGAGCAGCAGAGGTAGCATCCTTAAATCTCATGTTCCAATTCTGCCTGCCAACAGAAAAATTACCATTACCATCTCTAGGAAATGATTGCCCATGTTCCAACCTTTCATCCTTGAAACCTAAGTGGCATGAACCACCATCATCAACACAATATTGCCTTGAAAGTTCTACAACAGCTCTGGCAGCTAGGCTTGTATGTTATGCAAACTCAGCCGCTGCTTGAGCAGCAGGGGTAGCATCCTTAAATTTCATGTTCCAATTCTGCCCGCCAACAGAAAAATGACCATTACCATCTCCAGGAAATGATTGCCCATATTCCAACCTTTCATCCTTGAAACCTAAGTGGCATGAACCACCATCATCAACACAATATTGCCTTGAAAGTTCTACAAAAGCTCTGGCAGCTAGGCTTGCATGTTATGCAAACTCAGCCGCTGCTTGAGCAGCAGAGGTAGCATCCTTAAATTTCATGTTCCAATTCTGCCTGCCAACAGAAAAATTACCATTACCATCTCTAGGAAAGATTGCCCGTGTTCCAACCTTTCATCCTTGAAAACTAAGTGGCATGAACCACCATCATCAACACAATATTACCGTTAAAGTTCTACAACAGCTCTGGCAGCTAGGCTTGCATATTCTGCAAACTCAGCCGCTGCTTGAGCAGCAGAGGTAGCATCCTTAAATTTCATGTTCCAATTCTGCCTACCAACAGAAAATTTACCATTACCATCTCCAGGAAATGATTGCCCATGTTCCAACCTATCATCCTTGAAACCTAAGTGGCATGAACTACCACCATCAACACAATATTGCCTTGAAAGTTCTACACCAGCTCTGGCAGCTAGGTTTGCATGTTATGCAAACTCAGCCGCTGCTTGAGCAGCAGAGGTAGCATCTTTCAATCTCATGTTCCAATTCTGCCTGCCAACAGAAAAATTACCATTACCCTCTCTAGGAAATGATTGCCCATGTTCCAACCTTTCCTCCTTGAAACCTAAGTGGCATGAACCACCATCATCAACACAATTTTGTCTTGAAAGCTCTACAACAGCTCTGGCAGTTAGGCTTGATTGTTCTGCAAACTTAGCCGCTGCTTGAGTAGCAGAGGTAGCATCCTTAAATTTTATGTTCCAATTCTGCCTACCAACAGAAAATTTACCATTACCATCTCCAGGAAATGATTGCCCATGTTCCAAACTTTCATCCTTGAAACCTAAGTGGCATGGACCACCATCATCATCAACACAATCTTGCCTTGAAAGTTCTATAACAGCTCTGGTAGCTAGGCTTGCATGTTGTGCAAAATCAGCCGCTGCTTGAGCAGCAGAGGTAGCATCCTTAAACTTCATGTTCCAATTCTGCCTGCCAACAGAAAATTTACCATTACCATCTCCAGGAAATGATTACCCATGTTCCAACCTATCATCCTTGAAACCTAAGTGGCATGAACCACCATCATCAACACAATATTGCCTTGAAAGTTCTACAACAGCTCTGGCAGCTAGGTTTGCATGTTATGCAAACTCAGCCGCTGCTTGAGCAGCAGAGGTAGCATACTTAAATTTCATGTTCCAATTCTGCCTGCCAATAGAAAAATTACCATTACCATCTCCAGGAAATGATTGCCCATGTTCCAACCTTTCATCCTTGAAACCTAAGTGGCATGAACCACCATCATGAACACAATATTGCCTTTAAAGTTCTACAACAGCTCTGGCAGTTAGGCTTGAATGTTTTGCAAACTCAGCCGCTGCTTGAGCAGCAGAGGTAGTATCCTGAAATTTCATGTTCCAATTCTTCCTGTCAACAAAAAATTTTCCATTACCATCTCCAGGAAATGATTGCCCATGTTCCAACCTTTCATTCTTGAAACCTAAGTGGCATGGACCACCATCATCAACACAATATTGAATTGAAAGTTCTACAACAACTCTGGCAGCTAGGCTTTCATGTTCTGCAAACTCAGCCGCTGCTAGAGCAACAGAGGTAGCATCCTTAAATTTCATGTTCTAATTCTGCCTGCCAACAGAACAATTACCATTAACATCAACAGGAAATGATTGCCCATGTTTCAACCTTTCATCCTTGAAACCTAAGTGGCATGAACCACCATCATCAACACAATATTACCGTTAAAGTTCTACAACAGCTCTAGCAGCTAGGCTTGTATATTCTGCAAACTCAGTCGCTGCTTAAGCAGCAGATGTAGCATCCTTAAATTTCATGTTCCAATTCTGCCTGCCAACAGAAAAATTACCATTACCATCTCTAGGAAATGATTGCTCATGTTCCAACCTTTCATCCTTGAAAACTAAGTGGCATGAACCACCATCATCAACACAATATTGCCTTGAAAGTTCTACAACAGCTCTAGCAGTTAGGCTTTCATATTCTGCAAACTCAGCCGCTGCTTGAGCAGCAGTGGTAGCATCCTTAAATTTCATGTTCCAATTCTGCCTGCCAACAGAATATTTACCATTACCATCTCCAGGAAATGATTGCCCATGTTCCAACCTATCATTCTTAAAACCTAAGTTGCATGAACCACCATCATCAACACAATATTGCCTTGAAAGTTCTACAACAGCTCTGGCAGCTAGGTTTGCATGTTATGCAAACTCAGCTGCTGCTTGAGCAGCAGAGGTAGCATCCTTAAATTTCATGTTCCAATTCTGCCTGCCAACAGAAAAATTACCATTACCATCTCTAGGAAATGATTGCCCATTTTCCAACCTTTCAACTTAAGTGGCATGAACCACCATCATCAACACAATATTGCCTTGAAAGTTCTTCAACAGCTCTGGTAGCTAGGCTTGCATGTTATGCAAACTCAGTCGCTGCTTGAGCAGCAGGGGTAGCATCCTTAAATTTCATGTTCCAATTCTGCCTGCCAACAGAAAAATTACCATTACCATCTACAGGAAATGATTGCTCATGTTCCAACCTTTTATCCTAGCAAACTAAGTGGCATGAACCACCATCATCAACACAATATTGCCTTTAAAGTTCTACAACAGCTCTGGCAGTTAGGCTTGATTGTTCTGCAAACTCAGCCGCTGCTTGAGCAGCAGAGGTAGCATCCTTAAATTTCATGTTCCAATTCTGCCTACTAGCAGAAAATCTACCATTACCATCTCCAGGAAATGATTGCCCATGTTCCAACCTTTCATCCTTGAAACCTAAGTGGCATGGACCACCACCATCATCAACACAATATTGCCTTGAAAGTTCTACAACAGCTCTATTAGCTAGGCTTGCATGTTCTTCAAACTCAGCCACTGCTTGAGCAGCAGAGGTAGCATCCTTAAATTTCATGTTCCAATTCTGCCTGCCAACAGAAAATTTACCATTACCATCTCCAAGAAATGATTTACCATGTTCCAACCTTTCATCCTTGAAACCTAAGTGGCCTGAACCACCATCATCAACGCAATATTGCCTTGAAAGTTCTACAACAGCTCTGGCAGTTAGGCTTGCATGTTATGCAAACTCAGTCGGTGCTTGAGCAGCAGAGGTAGCATACTTAAATTTCATGTTCCAATTCTGCCTGCCAACAAAAAAATTACCATTACTATCTCCAGGAAATGATTGCCCATGTTCCAACCTTTCATCCTTGAAAACTAAGTGGCATGAACCACCATCATCAACACAATATTGCCTTTAAAGTTCTACAACAGCTCTGGCAGTTAGGCTTGAATGTTCTGCAAACTCAGCCGCTGCTTGAGCAGCAGAGGTAGCATCCTTAAATTTCATGTTCCAATTCTGCCTGCCAACAGAAAATTTACCATTACCATCTCCAGGAAATGATTGCCCATGTTCCAACCTTTCATCCTTGAAACCTAAGTGGCATGAACCACCATCATCAACACAATATTGCCTTTAAAGTTCTACAACAGCTCTGGCAGTTAGGCTTGAATGTTCTGCAAACTCAGCCGCTGCTTGAGCAGCATCGGTAGCATCCTTAAATTTCATGTTCCAATTCTGCCTGCCAAACAGAAAATTTACCATTACCATCTCCAGGAAATGATTGCCCATGTTCCAACCTTTCATCCTTGAAACATAAGTGGCATGGACCACCATCATCAACACAATATTGCCTTGAAAGTTCTACAACAGCTCTGGCAGCTAGGCTTTCATGTTCTGCAAACTCAGCCACTGCTTGAGCAACAGAGGTAGCATCCTTATATTTCATGTTCCAATTCTGCCTGCCAACAGAACAATTACCATTAACATCAACAGGAAATGATTGCCCATGTTCCAACCTTTCATCCTTGAAAGCTAAATGGCATGAACCACCATCATCAACACAATATTACCGTTAAAGTTCTACAACAGCTCTGGCAGCTAGGCTTGCATATTCTACAAACTCAGTCGCTGCTTAAGCAGCAGAAGTAGCATCCTTAAATTTCATGTTCCAATTCTGCCTGCCAACAGAAAAATTACCATTACCATCTCCAGGAAATGATTGCCCATGCTCCAGCCTTTCATCCTTGAAACCTAAGTGGCATGAACCACCATCATCAACACAATATTGCCTTGAAAGTTCTACAACAACTCTAGCAGTTAGGCTTTCATATTCTGCAAACTCAGCCGCTGCTTGAG
This sequence comes from Nicotiana tabacum, assembly GCF_000715075.1. Lineage (NCBI taxonomy): Eukaryota > Viridiplantae > Streptophyta > Magnoliopsida > Solanales > Solanaceae > Nicotiana > Nicotiana tabacum. The sequence goes on along the minus strand of NC_134083.1, from coordinate 42,462,088 downwards.
CAGCAGAGGTAGCATCCTTAAACTTCATGTTCCAATTCTGCCTGCCAACAGAAACTTTACCATTACCATCTCCAGGAAATGATTGCCCATGTTCCAACCTATCATCCTTGAAACCTAAGTGGCATGAACCACCATCATCAACACAATATTGCCTTGAACGTTCTACAACAGCTCTGGCAGCTAGGTTTGCATGTTATGCAAACTCAGCCGCTGCTTGAGCAGCAGAGGTAGCATACTTAAATTTCATGTTCCAATTCTGCCTGCCAATAGGAAAATTACCATTACCATCTCCAGGAAATGATTGCCCATGTTCCAACCTTTCATCCTTGAAACCTAAGTGGCATGAACCACCATCATCAACACAATATTGCCTTTAAAGTTCTACAACAGCTCTGGCAGTTAGGCTTGAATGTTCTGCAAACTCAGCCGCTGCTTGAGCAGCAGAGGTAGCATCCCTTAATTTCATGTTCCAATTCTGCCTGCCAACAGAAAATTTACCATTACCATCTCCAAGAAATGATTGCCCATGTTCCAACCTTTCATTCTTGAAACCTAAGTGGCATGGACCACCATCATCAACACAATATTGAATTGAAAGTTCTACAACAACTCTGGCAGCTAGGCTTTCATGTTCTGCAAACTTAGCCGCTGCTTGAGCAACAGAGGTAGCATCCTTAAATTTCATGTTCCAATTCTGCCTGCCAACAGAACAATTACCATTAACATCAACAGGAAATGATTGCCCATGTTTCAACCTTTCATCCTTGAAACCTAAGTGGCATGAACCACCATCATCAACACAATATTACCGTTAAAGTTCTACAACAGCTCTGGCAGCTAGGCTTGTATATTCTGCAAACTCAGTCGCTGCTTAAGCAGCAGAAGTAGCATCATTAAATTTCATGTTCCAATTCTGCCTGCCAACAGAAAAATTACCATTACCATCTCTAGGAAATGATTGCCCATGTTCCAACCTTTCATCCTTGAAAACTAAGTGGCATGAACCACCATCATCAACACAATATTGCCTTGAAAGTTCTACAACAGCTCTAGCAGTTAGGCTTTCATATTCTGCAAACTCAGCCGCTGCTTGAGCAGCAGTGGTAGCATCCTTAAATTTCATGTTCCAATTCTGCCTGCCAACAGAAAATTTACCATTACCATCTCCAGGAAATGATTGCCCATGTTCCAACCTATCATTCTTAAAACCTAAGTTGCATGAACCACCATCATCAACACAATATTGCCTTGAAAGTTCTACAACAGCTCTGGCAGCTAGGTTTGCATGTTATGCAAACTCAGCTGCTGCTTGAGCAGCAGAGGTAGCATCCTTAAATTTCATGTTCCAATTCTGCCTGCCAACAGAAAAATTACCGTTACCATCTCTAGGAAATGATTGCCCATTTTCCAACCTTTCAACCTAAGTGGCATGAACCACCTTCATCAACATAATATTGCCTTGAAAGTTCTTCAACAGCTCTGGCAGCTAGCCTTGCATGTTATGCAAACTCAGCCGCTGCTTGAGCAGCAGGGGTAGCATCCTTAAATTTCATGTTCCAATTCTGCCTGCCAACAGAAAAATTACCATTACCATCTACAGGAAATGATTGCTCATGTTCCAACCTTTTATCCTAGCAAACTAAGTGGCATGAACCACCATCATCAACACAATATTGCCTTTAAAGTTCTACAACAGCTCTGGCAGTTAGGCTTGATTGTTCTGCAAACTCAGCCGCTGCTTGAGCAGCAGAGGTAGCATCCATAAATTTCATGTTCCAATTCTGCCTGCCAACAGAAAATTTACCATTACCATCTCCAGGAAATGATTGCCCATGTTCCAACCTTTCATCCTTGAAACCTAAGTGGCATGAACCACCATCATCAACACAATATTGCCTTTAAAGTTCTACAACAGCTCTGGCAGTTAGGCTTGAATGTTCTGCAAACTCAGCCGCTGCTTGAGCAGCAGAGGTAGCATCCTTAAATTTCATGTTCCAATTCTGCCTGCCAACAGAAAATTTACCATTACCATCTCCAGGAAATGATTGCCCATGTTCCAACCTTTCATCCTTGAAACCTAAGTGGCATGAACCACCATCATCAACACAATATTGCCTTTAAAGTTCTACAACAGCTCTGGCAGTTAGGCTTGAATGTTCTGCAAACTCAGCCGCTGCTTGAGCAGCAGAGGTAGCATCCTTAAATTTCATGTTCCAATTCTGCCTGCCAACAGAAAAATTACCATTACCATCTCCAGGAAATGATTGCCCATGTTCCAACCTTTCATTCTTGAAACCTAAGCGGCATGGACCACCATCATCAACACAATATTGCCTTGAAAGTTCTACAACAGCTCTGGCAGCTAGGCTTTCATGTTCTGCAAACTCAGCCGCTGCTTGAGCAATAGAGGTAGCATCCTTAAATTTCATGTTCCAATTCTGCCTGCCAACAGAACAATTGCCATTAACATCAACAGGAAATGATTGCCCATGTTCCAACCTTTCATCCTTGAAAGCTAAGTGGCATGAACCACCATCATCAACACAATATTACCGTTAAAGTTCTACAACAGCTCTGGCAGCTAGGCTTGCATATTATGCAAACTCAGTCGCTGCTTAAGCAGCAGAAGTAGCATCCTTAAATTTCATGTTCCAATTCTGCCTGCCAACAGAAAAATTACCATTACCATCTCCAAGAAATGATTGCCCATGTTCCAGCCTTTCATCCTTGAAACCTAAGTGGCATGAACCACCATCATCAACACAATATTGCCTTGAAAGTTCTACAACAGCTCTAGCAGTTAGGCTATCATATTCTGCAAACTCAGCCGCTGCTTGAGCAGCAGAGGTAGCATCCTTAAATTTCATGTTCCAGTTCTGCCTGCCAACAGAAATATTACCATTACCATCTCTAGGAAATGATTGCCCATGTTCCAACCTTTCATCCTTGAAACCTAAGTGGCATGAACCACCATCATCAACACAATATTGCCTTGAAAGTTCTACAACAGCTCTGGCAGCTAGGTTTGCATTTTCTGCAAACTCAGCCTCTGCTTGAGCAGTAGAGGTAGCATCCTTAAATTGCATGTTCCAATTCTGCCTGCCAACAGAAAAATTACCATTACCATCTCTAGGAAATGATTGCCCATTTTCCAACCTTTCAACCTTGAAACCTAAGTGGCATGAGCCACCATTATCAACACAATATTGCCTTGAAAGTTCTTCAACAGCTCTGGCAGCTAGGCTTGCATGTTATGCAAACTCAGCCGCTGCTTGAGCAGCAGGGGTAGCATCCTTAAATTTCATGTTCCAATTCTGCCTGCCAACAGAAATATTACCATTACCATCTCCAGGAAATGATTGCTCATGTTCCAACCTTTTATCCTTGCAAACTAAGTGGCATGAACCACCATCATCAACACAATATTGCCTTTAAACTTCTACAACAGCTCTGGCAGTTAGGCTTGCATGTTCTTCAAACTCAGCCGTTGCTTGAGCAGCCGTGGTAGCATCCTTAAATTTCATGTTCCAATTCTGCTTACCAACAAAAAATTTACCATTACCATCTCCAGGAAATGATTGCCCATGTTCCAACCCTTCATCCTTGAAACCTAAGTGGCATGGACCACCACCATCATCAACACAATCTTGCCTTAAAAGTTCTACAACAGCTCTGGCAGCTAGGCTTGCATGTTCTGCAAACTTCAGCCGCTGCTTGAGCAGCAGAGGTAGCATCCTTAAATTTCATGTTCCAATTCTGCCTACCAACAGAAAATTTACCATTACCATCTCCAGGAAATGATTGCCCATGTTCCAACCTTTCATCCTCGAATCTAAGTGGCATGAACCACCATCATCAACACAATATTGCCTTTAAAGTTCTACAACAGCTCTGGCAGCTAGGCTTGCATGTTCTGCAAACTCAGCCGCTCCTTGAGCAGCAGAGGTAGCATCCTTAAATTTCATGTTCCAATTCTGCCTGCCAACAGAAAAATTACCATTAACATCTCTAAGAAATGATTTCCCATGTTCCAACCTTTCATCCTTGAAACCTAATAGGCATGAACCACCATCATAAACACAATATTGCCTTGAAAGTTCTACAACAACTCTGGCAGCTAGGTTTGCATGTTATGCAAACTCAGCCGCAGCTTGAGCAGCAGAGGTAGCATCCTTAAATTTCATGTTCCAATTCTGCCTGCCAAAGTAAAAAATTTACCATTACCATCTCAAGGAAATGATTGCCTATGTTCCAACCTTTCATCCTTGAAACCTAAGTGACATGAACCACCATCATCAACACAATATTGCCTTTAAAGTTCTACAACAGCTCTGGCAGCTAGGCTTGCATGTTCTGCAAACTCAGCCGCTCCTTGAGATGCAGAGGTAGCATCCTTAAATTTCATGTTCCAATTCTGCCTGCTAACAGAAAATTTACCACTACCATCTCCAGGAAATGATTGCCCATGTTCCAACCTTTCATCCTTGAAACCTAAGTGGCATGAACCACCACCATCAACACAGTATTGCCTTGAAAGTTCTACAACAGCTCTGGCAGCTAGGCTTGCATGTTCTGCAAACTCAGCCGCTCCTTGAGCAGCAGAGGTAGCATCCTTAAATTTCATGTTCCAATTCTGCCTGCCAACAGAAAAATTACCATTAACATCTCTAAGAAATGATTGCCCATGTTCCAACCTTTCATCCTTGAAACCTATGTGGCATGAACCACCATCATAAACACAATATTGCCTTGAAAGTTCTACAACAACTCTGGCAGCTAGGTTTGCATGTTATGCAAACTCAGCCGCAGCTTGAGCAGCAGAGGTAGCATCCTTAAATTTCATGTTCCAATTCTGCCTGCCAACAAAATATTTACCATTACCATCTCCAGGAAATGATTGCCTATGTTCCAACCTTTCATCCTTGAAACCTAAGTGACATGAACCACCATCATCAACACAATATTGCCTTTAAATTTCTACAACAGCTCTGGCAGCTAGGCTTGCATGTTCTGCAAACTCAGCCGCTCCTTGAGCAGCAGAGGTAGCATCCTTAAATTTCATGTTCCAATTCTGCCTGCCAACAGAAAAATTACCATTAACATCTCTAAGAAATGATTTCCCATGTTCCAACCTTTCATCCTTGAAACCTAAGTGGCATGAACCACCATCATAAACACAATATTGCCTTAAAAGTTCTATAACAACTCTGGCAGCTTGGTTTGCATGTTATGCAAACTCAGCTGCTGCTTGAGCAGCAAAGGTAGCATCCTTAAATTTCATGTTCCAATTCTGCCTGCCAACAGAAATATTACCATTACCATCTCCAGGAAATGATTGCCCATGTTCCAACCTTTCATCCTAGAAACCTAAGTGGCATGAACCACCATCATCAACATAATATTGCCTTGAAAGTTCTACAACAGCTCTGGCAGTGAGGCTTGCATGTTCTGCAAACTCAGCCGCTGCTTGAGCAACAAAGTTAGCATCCTTAAATTTCATGTTCCAATTCTGCCTGCCAACAGAAAAATTACCATTACCATCTCTAGGAAATGATTGCCCATGTTCCAACCTTTCATCCTTGAAACCTATGTGGCATGAACTACCATCATCAACACAATATTGCCTTTAATGTTCTACAACAGCTGTGACAGGGAGGCTTGCATGTTCTACAAACTCAGCCGCTGCTAGAGCAGCATAGGTAGCATCCTTAAATTTCATGTTCCAATTTTGCCTGCCAACAAAAAAATTACCATTACTATCTCAAGGAAATGATTGCCCATGTTCCAACCTTTCATCCTTGAAACCTAAGTGGCATGAACCACCATCATCAACTCCATATTGCCTTGAAAGTTCTACAACAGCTCTGGCAGCTAGGCCTGCATGTTTTGCAAACTCAGCCGTTGCTTGAGCAGCAGAGGTAGCATCCTTAAATTTCATGTTCCAATTCTGCCTGCCAACAGAAAAATTACCATTACCATCTCTAGGAAATGATTGCCCATGTTCCAACCTTTCATCATAGAAACCTAAGTGGCATGAACCACCATCATCAACACAATATTGCCTTGAAAGTTCTACAACAGCTCTGGCAGCTAGGCTTGCATGTTCTGCAAACTCAGCCGCTGCTTGAGCAGCATCGGTAGCATTCTTAAATTTCATGTTCCAATTCTTCCTGCCAACAGAAAAATTACCATTACCATCTCCAGGAAATGATTGCCCATGTTCCAACCTTTCATCCTTGAAACCTAAGTGGCATGAACCACCATCATCAACACAATATTGCCTTGAAAGTTCTACAACAGCTCTGGCAGCTAGGTTTGTATGTTATACAAACTCAACCGCTGCTTGAGCAGCAGAGGTAGCATCCATAAATTTCATATTCCAATTCTGCCTGCTAACAGAAAATTTACCACTACCATCTCCAGGAAATGATTGCCCATGTTCCAACCTTTCATCCTCGAAACCTAAGTGGCATGGACCACCATCATCAACACAATATTGCCTTGAAAGTTCTACAACAGCTCTGGCAGCTAGGCTTTCATGTTCTGCAAACTCAGCCGCTGCTTGAGCAGTAGAGGTAGCATCCATAAATTTCATGTTCCAATTCGGCCCGCCAACAGAAAAATTACCATTACCATCTCCAGGAAATGATTGCCCATGTTTCAACCTTTCATCCTTGAAACCTAAGTGGCATGAACAACCATCATCAACACAATATTGTCTTGAAAGTTCTACAACAGCTCTGGCAGCTAGGATTGCATGTTCTGCAAACCGAGTCACTGCTTGAGAAGCAGAGGTAACATCCTTAAATCTCATGTTCCAATTCTGCCTACCAACAGAAATATTACCATTACAAGCTCCAGGAAATGATTGCCCATGTTCCAACCTTTCATCCTAGAAACCTAAGTGGCATGAACCACCATCATCAACACAATATTGCCTTGAAAGTTCTACAACAGCTCTGGCAGTTAGGCTTGCATGTTCTGCAAACTCAGCCACTGCTTGAGCAACAGAGTTAGCATCCTTAAATTTCATGTTCCAATTCTGCCTGCCAACAGAAAAATTACCATTACCATCTCCAGGAAATGATTGCCCATGTTCCAACCTTTCATCCTTGAAAACTAAGTGGCATGAACCACCATCATCAACACAATATTGCCTTTAAAGTTCTACAACAGCTCTGGCAGCTAGGCCTGCATGTTCTGCAAACTCAGCCGCTGCTTGAGCAGCAGAGGTAGCATCCTTAAATTTCATGTTCCAATTCTGCCTGACAATAGAAAAATTACCATTACTATCTCAAGGAAATGATTGCCCATGTTCCAACCTTTCATCCTCGAAACCTAAGTGGCATTAACCACCATCATCAACACAATATTGCCTTGAAAGTTCTTCAACAGCTCTGGCAGTGAGGCTTTCATGTTCTGCAAACTCAGCCGCTGCTTGAGCAGCAGAGGTAGCATCCTTAAATTTCATGTTCCAATTCTGCCCGCCAACAGAATAATTACCATTACCATCTCCAGGAAATGATTGCCCATGTTTCAACCTTTCATCCTTGAAACCTAAGTGGCATGAACAACCATCATCAACACAATATTTCCTTGAAAGTTCTACAACAGCTCTGGCAGCTAGGATTGCATGTTCTGCAAACCGAGTCACTGCTTGAGAAGCAGAGGTAACATCCTTAAATCTCATGTTCCAATTCTGCCTACCAACAGAAATATTACCATTACAAGCTCCAGGAAATGATTGCCCATGTTCCAACCTTTCATCCTAGAAACCTAAGTGGCATGAACCACCATCATCAACACAATATTGCCTTGAAAGTTCTACAACAGCTCTGGCAGTTAGGCTTGCATGTTCTGCAAACTCAGCCACTGCTTGAGCAACAGAGTTAGCATCCTTAAATTTCTTGTTCCAATTCTGCCTGCCAACAGAAAAATTACCATTACCATCTCCAGGAAATGATTGCCCATGTTCCAACCTTTCATCCTTGAAAACTAAGTGGCATGAACCACCATCATCAACACAATATTGCCTTTAAAGTTCTACAACAGCTCTGGCAGCTAGGCCTGCATGTTCTGCAAACTCAGCCGCTGCTTGAGCAGCAGAGGTAGCATCCTTAAATTTCATGTTCCAATTCTGCCTGACAATAGAAAAATTACCATTACTATCTCAAGGAAATGATTGCCCATGTTCCAACCTTTCATCCTTGAAACCTAAGTGGCATTAACCACCATCATCAACACAATATTGCCTTGAAAGTTCTTCAACAGCTCTGGCAGTGAGGCCTGCATGTTCTGCAAACTCAGCCGCTGCTTGAGCAGCAGAGGTAGCATCCTTAAATTTCATGTTCCAATTCTGCCTGCCAACAGAAAAATTATCATTACTATCTCAAGGAAATGATTGCCCATGTTTCAACCTTTCATCCTTGAAACCTAAGTGGCATGAACCACCATCATCAACACAATATTGCCTTGAAAGTTCTACAACAGCTCTGGCAGCTAGGATTGCATGTTCTGCAAACTGAGTCACTGCTAGAGAAGCAGAGGTAACATCCTTAAATCTCATGTTCCAATTCTGCTTACCAACAGAAATATTACCATTACAAGCTCCAGGAAATGATTGCCCTTGTTCCAACCTTTCATCCTAGAAACCTAAGTGGCATGAACCACCATCATCAACACAATATTGCCTTGAAAGTTCTACAACAGCTCTGGCAGTTAGGCTTTCATGTTCTGCAAACTCAGCCGCTGCTTGAGCAGCAGAGGTAGCATCCTTAAATTTCATGTTCCAATTCTGCCTGCCAACAAAAAAATTACCATTACCATCTCAAGGAATTGATTTCCCATGTTTCAACCTTTAATCCTTGAAACCTAAGCGACATGAACCACCATCATCAACACAATATTGCCTTTAAAGTTCTACAACAGCTCTGGCAGCTAGGCCTGCATGTTCTGCAAACTCAGCCGCTGCTTGAGCAGCAGAGGTAGCATCCTTAAATTTCATGTTCCAATTCTGCCTGCCAACAGAAAAATTACCATTACTATCTCAAGGAAATGATTGCCCATGTTCCAACCTTTCATCCTTGAAACCTAAGTGGCATTAATCACCATCATTAACACAATATTGCCTTGAAAGTTCTTCAACAGCTCTGGCAGTGAGGCTTGCATGTTCTGCAAACTCAGCCACTGCTTGAGCAACAGAGTTAGCATCCTTAAATTTCATGTTCTAATTCTACCTGCCAACAGAAAAATTACCATTACTATCTCTAGGAAATGATTGCCCATGTTCCAACCTTTCATCCTTGAAAACTAAGTGGCATGAACCACCATCATCAACACAATATTGCCTTGAAAGTTCTACAACAGCTCTGGCAGCTAGGCTTGCATGTTCTGCAAACTCAGCCGCTGCTTGAGCAGTAGAGGTAGCAACTTAAATTTCATGTTCCAATTCTGCCTGCCAATAGAAAAATTACCATTACCATCTCAAGGAAATGATTTCCCATGTTTCAACCTTTCATCCTTGAAACCTAAGTGGCATGAACCACCATCATCAACACAATATTACCGTTAAAGTTCTACAACAGCTCTGGCAGCTAGGCTTGCATATTTTGCAAACTCAGTCGCTGCTTGAGCAGCAAAAGTAGATTCCTTAAATTTCATGTTCCAATTCTGCCAGCCAACAGAAAAATTACCATTACCATCTCCAGGAAATGATTGCCCATGTTCCAACCTTTCATCCTTGAAACCTAAGTGGCATGAACCAGCATCATAAACATAATATTGCCTTGAAAGTTCTACAACAGCTCTGGCAGCTAGGCTTTCATGTTCTGCAAACTCAGCCGCTGCTTGAGCAGCAGAGGTAGCATCCTTAAATTTCATGTTTTAATTCTGCCTGCCAACAGAAAAATTACAATTACCATCTCAAGGAAATGATTTCCCATGTTCCAACCTTTCATCCTTGAAACCTAAATGGCATGAACCACCATCATCAACACAATATTGCCTTGAAAGTTCTACAACAACTCTGGCAGCTAGGTTTGCATGTTATGCAAACTCAGCCGCTACTTGAGCAGCAGAGGCAGCATCCTTAAATTTCATGTTCCAATTCTGCCTGCCAACAAAAAATTTACCATTACCATCTCCAGGAAATGATTGCCTATGATCCAACCTTTCATCCTTGAAACCTAAGTGGCATGAACCACCATCATCAACACAATATTGCCTTTAAAGTTCTACAACAGCTCTGGCAGCTAGGCTTGCATGTTCTGCAAACTCAGCCGCTCCTTGAGCAGCAGAGGTAGCATCCTTAAATTTCATGTTCCAATTCTGCCTGCAAACAGAAAAATTACCATTAACATCTCTAAGAAATGATTTCCCATGTTCCAACCTTTCATCCTTGAAACCTAAGTGGCATGAACCACCATCATAAACACAATATTTCCTTGAAAGTTCTACAACAACTCTGGCAGCTAGGTTTGCATGTTATGCAAACTCAGCCGCGCTTGAGCAGCAGAGGTAACATCCTTAAATTTCATGTTCCAATTCTGCCTGCCAACAGAAATATTACCATTACCATCTCTAGGAAATGATTGCCCATGTTCCAACCTTTCATCCTAGAAACCTAAGTGGCATGAACCACCATCATCAACACAATATTGCCTTGAAAGTTCTACAACACCTCTGGCAGTGAGGCTTGCATGTTCTGCAAACTCAGCCGCTGCTTGAGCAACAAAGTTAGCATCCTTAAATTTCATGTTCCAATTCTGCCTGCCAACAGAAAAAATTACCATTACCATCTTTAGGAAATGATTGCCCATGTTCCAACCTTTCATCCTTGAAACCTATGTGGCATGAACTACCATCATCAACACAATATTGCCTTTAAAGTTCTACAACAGCTGTGGCAGCGAGGCTTGCATGTTTTGCAAACTCAGCCGCTGCTTGAGCAGCTTAGTTAGCATCCTTAAATTTCATGTTCCATTTCTGCCTGCCAACAGAAAAATTACCATTACCATCTCAAGGAAATGATTGCCCATGTTCCAACCTTTCATCCTTGAAACCTAAGTGGCATGAACCACCATCATCAACTCAATATTGCCTTGAAAGTTCTACAACAGCTCTGGCAGCTAGGCCTGCATGTTCTGCAAACTCAGCCGCTGCTTGAGCAGCAGAGGTAGCATCCTTAAATTTCATGTTCCAATTCTGCCTGCCAACAGAAAAATTACCATTACCATCTCTAGGAAATGATTGCCCATGTTCCAACCTTTCATCCTAGAAACCTAAGTGGCATGAACCACCATCATCAACTCAATATTGCCTTGAAAGTTCTACAACAGCTCTGGCAGTGAGGCTTGCATGTTCTGCAAACTCAGCCGCTGCTTGAGCAACAAAGTTAGCATCCTTAAATTTCATGTTCCAATTCTGCCTGCCAACAGAAAAATTACCATTACCATCTCTAGGAAATGATTGCCCATGTTCCAACCTTTCATCCTTGAAACCTATGTGGCATGAACTACCATCATCAACACAATATTGCCTTTAAAGTTCTACAACAGCTGTGGCAGCGAGGCTTGCATGTTTTGCAAACTCAGCCGCTGCTTGAGCAGCTTAGTTAGCATCCTTAAATTTCATGTTCCAATTCTGCCTGCCAACAGAAAAATTACCATTACCATTTCAAGGAAATGATTGCCCAGGTTCCAACCTTTCATCCTTGAAACCTAAGTGGCATGGACCACCATCATCAAAACAATATTGCCTTAAAAGTTCTACAACAGCTCTGGCAGCTAGGCTTTCATGTTCTGCAAACTCAGCCGCTGCTTGAGCAGCAGAGGTAGCATCCATAAATTTCATGTTCCAATTCTGCCTGCGAACAGAAAAATTACCATTACGATCTCCAGGAAATGATTGCCCATGTTCCAACCTTTCATCCTTGAAACCTAAGTTGCATGAACCACCATCATCAACACAATATTGCCTTGAAAGTTCTACAACACCTTTGGAAGCGAGGCTTGTATGTTCTATAAACTCAGCCGCTGCTTGAGCAACAGAGTCAGCATCCTTAAATTTCGTGTTCCAATTCAGCCTGCCAACAGAAAATTACCATTAACATCTCTAGGAAATGATTGCCCATGTTCCAACCTTTCATCCTTGAAACCTAAGTGGCATGAACCACCATCATCAACTCAATATTGCCTTGAAAGTTCTACAACAGCTCTGGCAGCTAGGCCTGCATGTTCTGCAAACTCAGCCGCTGCTTGAGCAGCAGAGGTAGCATCCTTAAATTTCATGTTCCAATTCTGCCTGCCAACAGAAAAATTACCATTACCATCTCTAGGAAATGATTGCCCATGTTCCAACCATTCATCCTAGAAACCTAAGTGGCATGAACCACCAGCATCAACACAATATTACCTTGAAAGTTCTACAACAGCTCTGGCAGTGAGGCTTGCATGTTCTGAAAACTCAGCCGCTGCTTGAGCAACAGAGTTAGCATCCTTAAATTTCATGTTCCAATTCTGCCTGGCAACAGACAAATTACCATTACCATCTCTAGGAAATGATTGCCCATTTTCCAACCTTTCATCCTTGAAACCTATGTGGCATGAACCACCATCAACAACACAATATTGCCTTGAAAGTTCTACAACAGCTCTGGCAGCGAGGCTTGCATGTTCTGCAAACTCAGCTGCTACTTGAGCAGCATAGGTAGCATCCTTAAATTTCATGTTCCATTTCTGCCTTCCAACAGAAAAGTTACCATTACCATCTCAAGGAAATGATTGCCCATGTTCCAACCTTTCATCCTTGAAACCTAAGTGGCATGAACCACCATCATCAACTCAATATTGCCTTGAAAGTTCTACAACATCTCTGGCAGCTAGGCCTGCATGTTCTGCAAACTCAGTCGCTGCTTGAGCAGCAGAGGTAGCATCCTTAAATTTCATTTTCCAATTCTGCCTGCCAACAGAAAAATTACCATTACCATCTCTAGGAAATGATTACCCATGTTCCAAACTTTCATCCTTGAAACCTAAGTGGCATGAACCACCATCATCAACACAATATTGCCTTGAAAGTTCTACAACAACTCTGGCAGCTAGGTTTGCATGTTATACAAACTCAGCCACTGCTTGAGCAGCAGAGGTAGCATCCATAAATTTCATGTTCCAATTCTGCCTGCTAACAGAAAATTTACCACTACCATCTCCAGGAAATGATTTCCCATGTTCCAACCTTTCATCCTTGAAACCTAAGTGGCTTGGACCACAATCATCAACACAATATTGCCTTGAAAGTTCTACAACAGCTCTGGCAGCTAGGCTTTCATGTTCTGCAAACTCAGCCGTAGCTTGAGCAGCAGAGGTAGCATCCATAAATTTCATGTTCCAATTCGGCCTGCCAACAGAAAAATTACCATTACTATCTCCAGGAAATGATTGCCCATGTTTCAACCTTTCATCCTTGAAACCTAAGTGGCATGAACCACCATCATCAACACAATATTACCGTTAGAGTTCTACAACAGCTCTGGCAGCTAGGCTTGCATATTCTGCAAACTCAGTCGCTGCTTGAGCAGCAGAAGTAGCATCCTTAAATTTCATGTTCCAATTCTGCCTGCCAACAGAAAAATTACCATTACCATCTCTAGGAAATGATTGCCCATGTTCCAACCTTTCATCCTAGAAACCTAAGTGGCATGAACGACCATCATCAACACAACATTGCCTTGAAAGTTCTACAACAGCTCTGGCTGCTAGGCTTGCATGTTATGCAAACTCAGCCGCTACTCGAGCCGCAGGGGTAGCATCCTTAAATTTCATGTTCCAATTCTGCCTGCCAACAGAAAATTACCATTACCATCTCCAGGAAATGATTGCTCATGTTCCAACCTTTTATCCTTGAAAACTAAGTGGCATGAACCACCATCATCAACACAATATTACCGTTAAAGTTCTACAACAGCTCTGGCTGCTAGGCTTGCATATTCTGCAAACTCAGTCCCTGCTTGAGCAGCAGAAGTAGCCTCCTTAAATTTCATGTTCCAATTCTGCCTGCCAACAGAAAAATTACCATTACCATCTCAAGGAAATGATTTCCCATGTTCCAACCTTTCATCCTTGAAACCTAAGTGGCATGAACCACCATCATCAACACAATATTGCCTTGAAAGTTCTACAACAGCTCTGGCTGCTAGGCTTGCATGTTATGCAAACTCAGCCGCTACTCGAGCCGCAGGGGTAGCATCCTTAAATTTCATGTTCCAATTCTGCCTGCCAACAGAAAATTACCATTACCATCTCCAGGAAATGATTGCTCATGTTCCAACCTTTTATCCTTGAAAACTAAGTGGCATGAACCACCATCATCAACACAATATTGCCTTTAAAGTTATACAACAGCTCTGGCAGTGAGGCCTGCATGTTCTGCAAACTCAGCCGCTGCTTGAGCAGCAGAGGTAGCATCCTTAAATTTCATGTTCCAATTCTGCCTACCAACAAAAAATTTACCATTACCATCTCCAGGAAATGATTGCCCATGTTCCAACCTTTCATCCTTGAAACCTAAGTGGCATGGACCACCACCATCATCAACACAATCTTGCCTTGAAAGTTCTACAACAGCTCTGGCAGCTAGGCTTGCATGTTCAGCAAACTCAGCCGCTGCTTGAGCAGCAGAGGTAGCATCCTTAAATTTCATGTTCCAATTCTGCCTGCCAATAGAAAATTTACCATTACCATCTCCAAGAAATGATTGCCCATATTCCAACCTTTCATCCTTGAAACCTAAGTGGCATGGACCACCATCATCAACACAATATTGACTAGAAAGTTCTACAACAGCTCTTGCAACGAGGTTTGAGTGTTCTGCAAACTCAGCCGCTGCTTGAGCAGCAGAGGTAGCATCCTTAAATTTCATGTTCCAATTCTGCCTGCCAACAGAAAAATTACCATTACCATCTCCGGGAAATTATTGCCCATGTTCCAAACTTTCATCCTTGAAACCTAAGTAGCATGAACCACCATCATCAACACAATATTGCCTTGAAAGTTCTACAACAGCTCTGGCAGCTAGGCTTGCATATTCTTCAAACTCAGTCGATGCTTGAGTAGCAGGGGTAGCATCCTTAAATTTCATGTTCCAATTCTGCCTGCCAACAGAAAAATTTCCATTACCATCTCCAGGAAATAATTGCCCATGTTCCAACCTTTCATCCTTGAAACCTAAGTGGCATGAACCACCATCATCAACACAATATTGCCTTGAAAGTACTACAACAGCTCTGGCAGCTAGGCTTGCATATTCTGCAAACTCAGTTGATGCTTGAGTAGCAGGGGTAGCATCCTTAAATTTTATGTTCCAATTCTGCCTGCCAATAGAAAAATTACCATTACCATCTCCAGGAAATGATTGCTCATGTTCCAACCTTTTATCCTTGAAAACCAAGTGGCATGAACCACCATCATCAACACAATATTGCTTTTAAAGTTCTACAACAGCTCTGGCAGCGAGACTTGAGTGTTCTGTAAACTCAGTCGCTGCTTGAGCAGCAGAGGTAGCATCCTTAAATTTCATGTTCCAATTCTGCCTACCAACAGAAAATTTACCATTACCATCTCCAGGAAATGATTGCCCATGTTCTAACCTTTCATCCTTGAAACCTAAGTGGCATGGACCACCACCATCATCAACACAATCTTGCCTTTATCGTTCTAGAACAGCTCTGGCACCTAGGCTTGCATGTTCCGCAAACTCAGCCGCTGCTTGAGCAGCAGAGGTAGCATCCATAAATTTCATGTTCCAATTCTGCCTGCCAACAGAAAATTTACAATTACCATCTCCAGGAAATGGTTGCCCATGTTCCAACCTATCATCCTTGAAACCTAAGTGGCATGAACCACCATCATCCACACAATATTGCCTTGAAAGTTCTACAACAGCTCTGGCAGCTAGGTTTGCATGTTATGCAAACTCAGTCGCTGCTTGAGCAGCAGAGGTAGCATACATAAATTTCATGTTCCAATTCTGCCTGCCAACAAAAAAATTACCATTACCATCTCCAGGAAATGATTGCCCATGTTCCAACCTTTCATCCTTGAAACCTAAGTGGCATGAACCACCATCATCAACACAATATTGCCTTGAGAGTTCTACAACAGCTCTGGCAGCTAGGCTTGCATGTTATGCAAACTCAGCCGCTGCTTGAGCAGCAGGGGTAGCATTCTTAAATTTCATGTTCTAATTCTGCCTGCCAATAAAAAAATTACCATTACCATCTCCAGGAAATGATTGCTCATGTTCCAACCTTTTATCCTTGAAAACTAAATGGCATGAACCACTATCATCAACACAATATTGCCTTTAAAGTTCTATAACAACTCTGGCAGTTAGGCTTGATTGTTCTGCAAACTCAGCCGTTGCTTGAGCAGTAGAGGTAGCATCCTTAAATTTCATGTTCCAATTCATCCTACCAACAGAAAATTTACCATTACCATCTCCAGGAAATGATTGCCCATGTTCCAACCTTTCATCCTTGAAACCTAAGTGGCATGGACCATCACCATCAGCAACACAATCTTGCCTTGAAAGTTCTACAACAGCTCTGGCAGCTAGGCCTGCATGTTCTGCAAACTCAGCCGCTGCTTGAGCAGCAGAGGTAGCATCCTTAAATTTCATTTTCCAATTCTGCCTGCCAACAGAAAAATTACCATTACCATCTCCAGGAAATGATTGCCCATGTTCCAACCTTTCATCCTTGAATCTAAGTGGCATGAACCACCATCATCAACACAATATTGCCTTTAAAGTTCTACAACAGCTCTGGCAGCTAGGCTTGCATGTTCTGCAAACTCAGCCGCTCCTTGAGCAGCAGAGGTAGCATCCTTAAATTTCATGTTCCAATTCTCCCTACCAACAGAAACATTACCATTAACATCTCTAGGAAATGATTTCCCATGCTCCAACCTTTCATCCTTAAAACCTAAGTGGCATGAACCACCATCATCAACACAATATTGCCTTGAAAGTTCTACAAAAATTCTGGCAGCTAGGTTTGCATGTTTTGCAAACTCAGCCGCTGCTTGAGCAGCTGAGGTAGCATCCTTAAATTTCATGTTCCAATTCTGCCTGCCAACAGGAAAATTACCATTACCATCTCCAGGAAATGATTGCCCATGTTCCAACCTTACATCCTTGAAACCTAAGTGGCATGGACCACCATCATCAACACAATATTGCCTTGAAAGTTCTACAATAGCTCTGGCAGCTAGGCTTTCATGTTCTGCAAACTTAGCCGGTACTTGAGCAGCAGAGGTAGCATCCATAAATTTCATGTTCCAATTCTGCCTGCGAACAGAAAAATTACCATTACGATCTCCAGGAAATGATTGCCCATGTTCCAACCTTTCATCCTTGAAACCTAAGTTGCATGAACCACCATCATCAACACAATATTGCCTTGAAAGTTCTACAACACCTTTGGAAGCGTGGCTTGCATGTTCTATAAACTCAGCCGCTGCTTGAGCAACAGAGTCAGCATCCTTAAATTTCGTGTTCCAATTCAGCCTGCCAACAGAAAATTACCATTAACATCTCTAGGAAATGATTGCCCATGTTCCAACCTTTCATCCTTGAAACCTAAGTGGCATGAACCACCATCATCAACTCAATATTGCCTTGAAAGTTCTACAACAGCTCTGGCAGCTAGGCCTGCATGTTCTGCAAACTCAGCCGCTGCTTGAGCAGCAGAGGTAGCATCCTTAAATTTCATGTTCCAATTCTGCCTGCCAACAGAAAAATTACCATTACCATCTCTAGGAAATGATTGCCCATGTTCCAACCATTCATCCTAGAAACCTAAGTGGCATGAACCACCAGCATCAACACAATATTACCTTGAAAGTTCTACAACAGCTCTGGCAGTGAGGCTTGCATGTTCTGAAAACTCAGCCGCTGCTTGAGCAACAGAGTTAGCATCCTTAAATTTCATGTTCCAATTCTGCCTGGCAACAGACAAATTACCATTACCATCTCTAGGAAATGATTGCCCATTTTCCAACCTTTCATCCTTGAAACCTATGTGGCATGAACCACCATCAACAACACAATATTGCCTTGAAAGTTCTACAACAGCTCTGGCAGC
This sequence comes from Nicotiana tabacum, assembly GCF_000715075.1. NCBI lineage: Eukaryota > Viridiplantae > Streptophyta > Magnoliopsida > Solanales > Solanaceae > Nicotiana > Nicotiana tabacum. The sequence goes on along the minus strand of NC_134083.1, from coordinate 42,443,949 downwards.
GAGGCTTGCATGTTCTGCAAACTCAGCTGCTACTTGAGCAGCATAGGTAGCATCCTTAAATTTCATGTTCCATTTCTGCCTTCCAACAGAAAAGTTACCATTACCATCTCAAGGAAATGATTGCCCATGTTCCAACCTTTCATCCTTGAAACCTAAGTGGCATGAACCACCATCATCAACTCAATATTGCCTTGAAAGTTCTACAACATCTCTGGCAGCTAGGCCTGCATGTTCTGCAAACTCAGTCGCTGCTTGAGCAGCAGAGGTAGCATCCTTAAATTTCATTTTCCAATTCTGCCTGCCAACAGAAAAATTACCATTACCATCTCTAGGAAATGATTACCCATGTTCCAACCTTTCATCCTTAAAACCTAAGTGGCATGGACCACCATCATCAACACAATATTGCCTTTAAAGTTCTACAACAGCTCTGGCAGCTAGGCTTTCATGTTCTGCAAACTCAGCCGCTACCTGAGCAGCAGAGGTAGCATCCTTAAATTTCATGTTCCAATTCTGCCTGCCAATAGAAAAATTACCATTACCATCTCCAGGAAATGATTGCCCATGTTCCAACCTTTCATCCTTGAATCTAAGTGGCATGAACCACCATCATCAACACAATATTGCCTTTAAAGTTCTACAACAGCTCTGGCAGCTAGGCTTGCATGTTCTGCAAACTCAGCCGCTCCTTGAGCAGCAGAGGTAGCATCCTTAAATTTCATGTTCCAATTCTGCCTACCAACAGAAAAATTACCATTAACATCTCTAGGAAATGATTTCCCATGCTCCAACCTTTCATCCTTGAAACCTAAGTGGCATGGACCACCATCATCAACACAATATTGCCTTGAAAGTTCTACAACAGCTCTGGCAGCTAGGCTTTCATGTTCTGTAAACTTAGCCGCTACTTGAGCAGCAGAGGTAGCATCCTTAAATTTCATGTTTTAATTCTGCCTGCCAAAAGAAAAATTACCATTACCATCTCAAGGAAATAATTTCCCATCTTCCAACTTTTCATCCTTGAAACCTAAGTGGCATGAACCACCATCATCAATACAATATTGCCTTGAAAGTTCTACAACAGCTCTGGCAGCTAGGCTTGCATGTTCTGCAAACTCAGCCGCTGCTTGAGCAGCAGAGGTAGCATCCTTAAATTTCATGTTCCAATTCTGCCTGCCAACAAAAAATTTACCATTACCAACTCCAGGAAATGATTGCCCATGTTCCAAACTTTCATCCTTGAAACCTAAGTGGCATGAACCACCATCATCAACACAATATTGCCTTGAAAGTTCTACAACAACTCTGGCAGCTAGGTTTGCATGTTATACAAACTCAGCCACTGCTTGAGCAGCAGAGGTAGCATCATTAAATTTCATGTTCCAATTCTGCCTGCCAATAGAAAAATTACCATTACCATCTCTAGGAAATGATTGCCCATGTTCCATCCTTTCATCCTTGAATCTAAGTGGCATGAACCACCATCATCAACATAATATTGCCTTTAAAGTTCTACAACAGCTCTGGCAGCTAGGCTTGCATGTTCTGCAAACTCAGCCGCTCCTTGAGCAGCAGAGGTAGCATCCTTAAATTTCATGTTCCAATTCTACCAACCAACAGAAAAATTACCATTAACATCTCTAGGAAATGATTTCCCATGCTCCAACCTTTCATCCTTAAAACCTAAGTGGCATGAACCACCATCATCAACACAATATTGCCTTGAAAGTTCTACAAAAATTCTGGCAGCTAGGTTTGCATGTTTTGCAAACTCAGCCGCTGCTTGAGCAGCTGAGGTAGCATCCTTAAATTTCATGTTCCAATTCTGCCTGCCAACAGAAAAATTACCATTACCATCTCCAGGAAATGATTGCCCATGTTCCAACCTTACATCCTTGAAACCTAAGTGGCATGGACCACCATCATCAACACAATATTGCCTTGAAAGTTCTACAACAGCTCTGGCAGCTAGGCTTTCATGTTCTGCAAACTTAGCCGCTACTTGAGTAGCAGAGGTAGCATCCTTAAATTTCATGTTTTAATTCTGCCTGCCAACAGAAAAATTACCATTACCATCTCAAGGAAATAATTTCCCATCTTCCAACCTTTCATCCTTGAAACCTAAGTGGTATGAACCACCATCATCAACACAATATTGCCTTGAAAGTTCTACAACAGCTCTGGCAGCTAGGCTTGCATGTTCTGCAAACTCAGCCGCTGCTTGAGCAGCAGAGGTAGCATCCTTAAATTTCATGTTCCAATTCTGCCTGCCAACAAAAAATTTACCATTACCAACTCCAGGAAATGATTGCCCATGTTCCAACCCTTCATCCTTGAAACCTAAGTGGCATGAACCACTATCATCAACAGAATATTGCCTTGAAAGTTCTACAACAACTCTGGCAGCTAGGTTTGCATGTTATACAAACTCAGCCGCTGCTTGAGCAGCAGAGGTAGCATCCTTAAATTTCATGTTCCAATTCTGCCTGCCAATAGAAAAATTACCATTACCATCTCCAGGAAATGATTGCCCATGTTCCAACCTTTCATCCTCGAATCTAAGTGGCATGAACCACCATCATCAACACAATATTGCCTTTAAAGTTCTACAACAGCTCTGGCAGCTAGGCTTGCATGTTCTGCAAACTCAGCCGCTCCTTGAGCAGCAGAGGTAGCTTCCTTAAATTTCATGTTCCAATTCTGCCTACCAACAGAATAATTACCATTAACATCTCTAGGAAATGATTTCCCATGCTCCAACCTTTCATCCTTGAAACCTAAGTGGCATGAACCACCATCATCAACACAATATTGCCTTGAAAGTTCTACAGAAACTCTGGCAGCTAGGTTTGCATGTTATGCAAACTCAGCCGCTGCTTGAGCAGCAGAGGTAGCATCCTTAAATTTCATGTACCAATTCTGCCTGCCAACAGAAAAATTACCATTACCATCTCCAGGAAATGATTGCCCATGTTCCAACCTTACATCCTTGAAACCTAAGTGGCATGGACCACCATCATCAACACAATATTGCCTTGAAAGTTCTACAATAGCTCTGGCAGCTAGGCTTTCATGTTCTGCAAACTTAGCCGGTACTTGAGCAGCAGAGGTAGCATCCTTAAATTTCATGTTTTAATTCTGCCTGCCAACAGAAAAATTACCATTATCATCTCAAGGAAATGATTTCCCATCTTCCAAACTTTCATCCTTGAAACCTAAGTGGCATGAACCACCATCATCAACACAATATTGCCTTGAAAGTTCTACAACAGCTCTGGCAGCTAGGCTTGCATGTTCTGCAAACTTAGCCGCTACTTGAGCAGCAGAGGTAGCATCCTTAAATTTTATGTTTTAATTCTGCCTGCCAACAAAAAAATTACCATTATCATCTCAAGGAAATGATTTCCCATCTTCCAACCTTTCATCCTTGAAACCTAAGTGGCATGAACCACCATCATCAACACAATATTGCCTTGAAAGTTCTACAACAGCTCTGGTAGCTAGGCTTGCATGTTCTGCAAACTCAGTCGCTGCTTGAGCAGCAGAGGTAGCATCGTTAAATTTCATGTTCCAATTCTGCCTGCCAACAAACAATTTACCATTACCAACTCCAGGAAATGATTGCCCATGTTCCAACCTTTCATCCTTGAAACCTAAGTGGCATGAACCACAATCATCAACACAATATTGCCTTGAAAGTTCTACAAAAACTCTGGCAGCTAGGTTTGCATGTTATGCAAACTCAGCCGCTGCTTGAGCAGCAGAGGTAGCATCCTTAAATTTCATGTACCAATTCTGCCTGCCAACAGAAAAATTACCATTACCATCTCCAGGAAATGATTGCCCATGTTCCAACCTTACATCCTTGAAACCTAAGTGGCATGGACCACCATCATCAACACAATATTGCCTTGAAAGTTCTACAATAGCTCTGGCAGCTAGGCTTTCATGTTCTGCAAACTTAGCCGGTACTTGAGCAGCAGAGGTAGCATCCTTAAATTTCATGTTTTAATTCTGCCTGCCAACAGAAAAATTACCATTATCATCTCAAGGAAATGATTTCCCATCTTCCAAACTTTCATCCTTGAAACCTAAGTGGCATGAACCACCATCATCAACACAATATTGCCTTGAAAGTTCTACAACAGCTCTGGCAGCTAGGCTTGCATGTTCTGCAAACTTAGCCGCTACTTGAGCAGCAGAGGTAGCATCCTTAAATTTTATGTTTTAATTCTGCCTGCCAACAAAAAAATTACCATTATCATCTCAAGGAAATGATTTCCCATCTTCCAACCTTTCATCCTTGAAACCTAAGTGGCATGAACCACCATCATCAACACAATATTGCCTTGAAAGTTCTACAACAGCTCTGGTAGCTAGGCTTGCATGTTCTGCAAACTCAGTCGCTGCTTGAGCAGCAGAGGTAGCATCGTTAAATTTCATGTTCCAATTCTGCCTGCCAACAAACAATTTACCATTACCAACTCCAGGAAATGATTGCCCATGTTCCAACCTTTCATCCTTGAAACCTAAGTGGCATGAACCACAATCATCAACACAATATTGCCTTGAAAGTTCTACAACAACTCTAGCAGCTAGGTTTGCATGTTATACAAACTCAGCCGCTGCTTGAGCAGCAGAGGTAGCATCCTTAAATTTCATGTTCCAATTCTGCCTGCCAATAGAAAAATTATCATTACCATCTCTAGGAAATGATTGCCCATGTTCCAACCTTTCATCCTTGAATCTAAGTGGCATGAACCACCATCATCAACACAATATTGCCTTTAAAGTTCTACAACAGCTCTGGCAGCTAGGCTTGCATGTTCTGCAAACTCAGCCGCTCCTTGAGCAGCAGAGGTAGCATCCTTAAATTTCATGTTCCAATTCTGCCTGCCAACAGAAAAATTACCATTAACATCTCTAGGAAATGATTTCCCATGCTCCAACCTTTCATCCTTGAAACCTAAGTGGCATGAACCACCATCATCAACACAATATTGCCTTGAAAGTTCTACAAAAACTCTGGCAGCTAGGTTTGCATGTTATGCAAACTCAGCCGCTGCTTGAGCAGCAGAGGTAGCATCCTTAAATTTCATGTACCAATTCTGCCTGCCAACAGAAAAATTACCATTACCATCTCCAGGAAATGATTGCCCATGTTCCAACCTTACATCCTTGAAACCTAAGTGGCAAGGACCACCATCATCAACACAATTATGCCTTGAAAGTTCTACAGTAGCTCTGGCAGCTAGGCTTTCATGTTCTGCAAACTTAGCCGCTACTTGAGCAGCAGAGGTAGCATCCTTAAATTTCATGTTTTAATTCTGCCTGCCAACAGAAAAATTACCATTACCATCTCAAGGAAATGATTTCCCATCTTCCAACCTTTCATCCTTGAAACCTAAGTGGCATGAACAACCATCATCAACTCAATATTGCCTTGAAAGTTCTACAACAGCTCTGGCAGCTAGGCTTGCATGTTCTGCAAACTCAGCCGCTCCTTGAGCAGCAGAGATAGCATCCTTAAATTTCATGTTCCAATTCTGCATCCCAACAGAAAAATTACCATTAACATCTCTAGGAAATGATTTCCCATGCTCCAACCTTTCATCCTTGAAACCTAAGTGGCATGGACCACCATCATCAACACAATATTGCCTTGAAAGTTCTACAACAGCTCTGGCAGCTAGGCTTTCATGTTCTGCAAACTTAGCCGCTACTTGAGCAGCAGAGGTAGCATCCTTAAATTTCATGTTCCAATTCTGCCTGCCAATAGAAAAATTACCATTACCATCTCCAGGAAATGATTGCCCATGTTCCAACCTTTCATCCTTGAATCTAAGTGGCATGAACCACCATCATCAACACAATATTGCCTTTAAAGTTCTACAACAGCTCTGGCAGCTAGGCTTGCATGTTCTGCAAACTCAGCCGGTCCTTGAGAAGCAGAGGTAGCATCCTTAAATTTCATGTTCCAATTCTGCCTTCCAACAAAAAAATTACCATTAACATCTCTAGGAAATGATTTTCCATGCTCCAACATTTCATTCTTGAAACCTAAGTGGCATGAACCACCATCATCAACACAATATTGCCTTGAAAGTTCTACAACAGCTCTGGCAGCTAGGTTTGCATGTTCTGCAAACTCAGTCGCTGCTTGAGCAGCAGAGGTAGCATCGTTAAATTTCATGTTCCAATTCTGCCTGCCAATAAAAAATATCCAATACCAACTCCAGGAAATGATTGCCCATGTTCCAACCTTTCATCCTTGAAACCTAAGTGGCATGAACCACCATCATCAACACAATATTGCCTTGAAAGTTCTACAACAACTCTGGCAGCTAGGTTTGCATGTTATACAAATTCAGCCGCTGCTTGAGCAGCAGAGGTAGCATCCTTAAATTTCATGTTCCAATTCTGCCTGCCAATAGAAAAATTATCATTACCATCTCTAGGAAATGATTGCCCATGTTCCAACCTTTCATCCTTGAATCTAAGTGGCATGAACCACCATCATCAACACAATATTGCCTTTAAAGTTCTACAACAGCTCTGGCAGCTAGGCTTGCATGTTCTGCAAACTCAGCCGCTCCTTGAGCAGCAGAGGTAGCATCCTTAAATTTCATGTTCCAATTCTGCCTGCCAACAGAAAAATTACCATTAATATCTCTAGGAAATATTTTCCCATGCTCCAACCTTTCATCCTTGAAACCTAAGTGGCATGAACCACCATCATCAACACAATATTGCCTTGAAAGTTCTACAAAAACTCTGGCAGCTAGGTTTGCATGTTATGCAAACTCAGCCGCTGCTTGAGCCGCAGAGGTAGCATCCTTAAATTTCATGTTTTAATTCTGCCTGCCAACAGAAAAATTACCATTACCATCTCAAGGAAATGATTTCCCATGTTCCAACCTTTCATCCTTGAAACCTAAGTGGCATGAACCATCATCATCAACACAATATTGCCTTAAAAGTTCTACAACAGCTCTGGCAGCTAGGCTTGCATGTTCTGCTAACTCAGCCGCTGCTTGAGCAGCAGAGGTAGCATCCTTAAATTTCATGTTCCAATTCTGCCTGCCAACAGACAAATTACCATTAACATCTCGAGGAAATGATTGCCCATGTTCCAACCTTTCATCCTTGAAACCTAAGTGGCATGAACCACCATCATCAACACAATATTTCCTTGAAAGTTCTACAACAGCTCTGGCAGCTAGGCTTGCATGTTCTGCAAACTCAGCCGCTCCTTGAGCAGCAGAGATAGCATCCTTAAATTTCATGTTCCAATTCTGCATCCCAACAGAAAAATTACCATTAACATCTCTAGGAAATGATTTCCCATGCTCCAACCTTTCATCCTTGAAACCTAAGTGGCATGGACCACCATCATCAACACAATATTGCCTTGAAAGTTCTACAACAGCTCTGGCAGCTAGGCTTTCATGTTCTGCAAACTTAGCCGCTACTTCAGCAGCAGAGGTAGCATCCTTAAATTTCATGTTTTAATTCTGCCTGCCAACAGAAAAATTACCATTACCATCTCAAGGAAATGATTTCCCATCTTCCAACCTTTCATCCTTGAAACCTAAGTGGCATGAACCACCATCATCAACACAATATTGCCTTGAAAGTTCTACAACAGCTCTGGCAGCTAGGCTTGCATGTTCTGCAAACTCAGCCGGTCCTTGAGAAGCAGAGGTAGCATCCTTAAATTTCATGTTCCAATTCTGCCTGCCAACAGAAAAATTACCATTAACATCTCTAGGAAATGATTTTCCATGCTCCAACATTTCATCCTTGAAACCTAAGTGGCATGAACCACCATCATCAACACAATATTGCCTTGAAAGTTCTACAACAGCTCTGGCAGCTAGGTTTGCATGTTCTGCAAACTCAGTCGCTGCTTGAGCAGCAGAGGTAGCATCGTTAAATTTCATGTTCCAATTCTGCCTGCCAATAAAAAATATCCAATACCAACTCCAGGAAATGATTGCCCATGTTCCAGCCTTTCATCCTTGAAACCTAAGTGGCATGAACCACCATCATCAACACAATATTGCCTTGAAAGTTCTACAAAAACTCTGGCAGCTAGGTTTGCATGTTATGCAAACTCAGCCGCTGCTTGAGCAGCAGAGGTAGCATCCATAAATTTCATGTACCAATTCTGCCTGCCAACAGAAAAATTACCATTACCATCTCCAGGAAATGATTGCCCATGTTCCCGCCTTACATCCTTGAAACCTAAGTGGCAAGGACCACCATCATCAACACAATTATGCCTTGAAAGTTCTACAATAGCTCTGGCAGCTAGGCTTTCATGTTCTGCAAACTTAGCCGCTACTTGAGCAGCAGAGGTAGCATCCTTAAATTTCATGTTTTAATTCTGCCTGCCAACAGAAAAATTACCATTACCATCTCAAGGAAATGATTTCCCATCTTCCAACCTTTCATCCTTGAAACCTAAGTGGCATGAACAACCATCATCAACTCAATATTGCCTTGAAAGTTCTACAACAGCTCTGGCAGCTAGGCTTGCATGTTCTGCAAACTCAGCCGCTCCTTGAGAAGCAGAGATAGCATCCTTAAATTTCATGTTCCAATTCTGCATCCCAACAGAAAAATTACCATTAACATCTCTAGGAAATGATTTCCCATGCTCCAACCTTTCATCCTTGAAACCTAAGTGGCATGGACCACCATCATCAACACAATATTGCCTTGAAAGTTCTACAACAGCTCTGGCAGCTAGGCTTTCATGTTCTGCAAACTTAGCCGCTACTTGAGCAGCAGAGGTAGCATCCTTAAATTTCATGTTCCAATTCTGCCTGCCAATAGAAAAATTACCATTACCATCTCCAGGAAATGATTGCCCATGTTCCAACCTTTCATCCTTGAATCTAAGTGGCATGAACCACCATCATCAACACAATATTGCCTTTAAAGTTCTACAACAGCTCTGGCAGCTAGGCTTGCATGTTCTGCAAACTCAGCCGCTCCTTGAGAAGCAGAGGTAGCATCCTTAAATTTCATGTTCCAATTCTGCCTGCCAACAGAAAAATTACCATTAACATCTCTAGGAAATGATTTTCCATGCTCCAACATTTCATCCTTGAAACCTAAGTGGCATGAACCACCATCATCAACACAATATTGCCTTGAAAGTTCTACAACAGCTCTGGCAGCTAGGTTTGCATGTTCTGCAAACTCAGTCGCTGCTTGAGCAACAGAGGTAGCATCGTTAAATTTCATGTTCCAATTCTGCCTGCCAATAAAAAATATCCAATACCAACTCCAGGAAATGATTGCCCATGTTCCAACCTTTCATCCTTGAAACCTAAGTGGCATGAACCACCATCATCAACACAATATTGCCTTGAAAGTTCTACAACAACTCTGGCAGCTAGGTTTGCATGTTATACAAACTCAGCCGCTGCTTGAGCAGCAGAGGTAGCATCCTTAAATTTCATGTTCCAATTCTGCCTGCCAATAGAAAAATTATCATTACCATCTCTAGGAAATGATTGCCCATGTTCCAACCTTTCATCCTTGAATCTAAGTGGCATGAACCACCATCATCAACACAATATTGCCTTTAAAGTTCTACAACAGCTCTGGCAGCTAGGCTTGCATGTTCTGCAAACTCAGCCGCTCCTTGAGCAGCAGAGGTAGCATCCTTAAATTTCATGTTCCAATTCTGCCTGCCAACAGAAAAATTACCATTAACATCTCTAGGAAATGTTTTCCCATGCTCCAACCTTTCATCCTTGAAACCTAAGTGGCATGAACCACCATCATCAACACAATATTGCCTTGAAAGTTCTACAAAAACTCTGGCAGCTAGGTTTGCATGTTATGCAAACTCAGCCACTGCTTGAGCAGCAGAGGTAGCATCCTTAAATTTCATGTACCAATTCTGCCTGCCAACAGAAAAATTACCATTACCATCTCCTGGAAATGATTGCCCATGTTCCAACCTTACATCCTTGAAACCTAAGTGGCAAGGACCACCATCATCAACACAATTATGCCTTAAAAGTTCTACAACAGCTCTGGCAGCTAGGCTTGCATGTTCTGCTAACTCAGCCGCTGCTTGAGCAGCAGAGGTAGCATCCTTAAATTTCATGTTCCAATTCTGCCTGCCAACAGACAAATTACCATTAACATCTCGAGGAAATGATTGCCCATGTTCCAACCTTTCATCCTTGAAACCTAAGTGGCATGGACCACCATCATCAACACAATATTGCCTTGAAAGTTCTACAACAGCTCTGGCAGCTAGGCTTTCATGTTCTGCAAACTTAGCCGCTACTTGAGCAGCAGAGGAAGCATCCTTAAATTTCATGTTTTAATTCTGCCTGCCAACAGAAAAATTACCATTACCATCTCAAGGAAATGATTTCCCATCTTCCAACCTTTCATCCTTGAAACCTAAGTGGCATGAACCACCATCATCAACACAATATTGCCTTGAAAGTTCTACAACAGCTCTGGCAGCTAGGCTTGCATGTTCTGCAAACTCAGCCGGTCCTTGAGAAGCAGAGGTAGCATCCTTAAATTTCATGTTCCAATTCTGCCTGCCAACAGAAAAATTACCATTAACATCTCTAGGAAATGATTTTCCATGCTCCAACATTTCATCCTTGAAACCTAAGTGGCATGAACCACCATCATCAACACAATATTGCCTTGAAAGTTCTACAACAGCTCTGGCAGCTAGGTTTGCATGTTCTGCAAACTCAGTCGCTGCTTGAGCAGCAGAGGTAGCATCGTTAAATTTCATGTTCCAATTCTGCCTGCCAATAAAAAATATCCAATACCAACTCCAGGAAATGATTGCCCATGTTCCAACCTTTCATCCTTGAAACCTAAGTGGCATGAACCACCATCATCAACACAATATTGCCTTGAAAGTTCTACAACAACTCTGGCAGCTAGGTTTGCATGTTATACAAACTCAGCCGCTGCTTGAGCAGCAGAGGTAGCATCCTTAAATTTCATGTTCCAATTCTGCCTGCCAATAGAAAAATTACCATTACCATCTCTAGGAAATGATTTCACATGCTCTAACCTTTCATCCTTGAAACCTAAGAGGCATGAACCACCATCATCAACACAATATTGCCTTGAAAGTTCTACAAAAACTCTGGCAGCTAGGTTTGCATGTTATGCAAACTCAGCCGCTGCTTGAGCAGCAGAGGTAGCATCCTTAAATTTCATGTTCCAATTCTGCATCCCAACAGAAAAATTACCATTAACATCTCTAGGAAATGATTTCCCATGCTCCAACCTTTCATCCTTGAAACCTAAGTGGCATGGACCACCATCATCAACACAATATTGCCTTGAAAGTTCTACAACAGCTCTGGCAGCTAGGCTTTCATGTTCTGCAAACTTAGCCGCTACTTGAGCAGCAGAGGTAGCATCCTTAAATTTCATGTTTTAATTCTGCCTGCCAACAGAAAAATTACCATTACCATCTCAAGGAAATGATTTCATATCTTCCAACCTTTCATCCTTGAAACCTAAGTGGCATGAACCACCATCATCAACACAATATTGCCTTGAAAGTTCTACAACAGCTCTGGCAGCTAGGCTTGCATGTTCTGCAAACTCAGCCGGTCCTTGAGAAGCAGAGGTAGCATCCTTAAATTTCATGTTCCAATTCTGCCTGCCAACAGAAAAATTACCATTAACATCTCTAGGAAATGATTTTCCATGCTCCAACATTTCATCCTTGAAACCTAAGTGGCATGAACCACCATCATCAACACAATATTGCCTTGAAAGTTCTACAACAGCTCTGGCAGCTAGGTTTGCATGTTCTGCAAACTCAGTCGCTGCTTGAGCAGCAGAGGTAGCATCGTTAAATTTCATGTTCCAATTCTGCCTGCCAATAAAAAATATCCAATACCAACTCCAGGAAATGATTGCCCATGTTCCAACCTTTCATCCTTGAAACCTAAGTGGCATGAACCACCATCATCAACACAATATTGCCTTGAAAGTTCTACAACAACTCTGGCAGCTAGGTTTGCATGTTATACAAACTCAGCCGCTGCTTGAGCAGCAGAGGTAGCATCCTTAAATTTCATGTTCCAATTCTGCCTGCCAATAGAAAAATTACCATTACCATCTCCAGGAAATGATTGCCCATGTTCCAACCTTTCATCCTTGAAACCTAAGTGGCATGAACCACCATCATCAACACAATATTGCCTTGAAAGTTCTACAACAGCTCTGGCAGCTAGGCTTGCATGTTCTGCAAACTCAGCCGCTGCTTGAGCAGCAGAGGTAGCATCCTTAAATTTCATGTTCCAATTCTGCCTGCCAACAGAAAAATTACCATTACCATCTCCAGGAAATGATTGCCCATGTTCCAACCTTTCATCCTTGAAACCTAAGTGGCATGAACCACCATCATCAACACAATATTGCCTTTAAAGTTCTACAACAGCTCTGGCAGCTAGGCTTGCATGTTCTGCAAACTCAGCCGCTGCTTGAGCAGCAGAGGTAGCATCCATAAATTTCATGTTCCAATTTTGCCTGCGAACAGAAAAATTACCATTACGATCACCAGGAAATGATTGCCTATGTTCCAACCTTTCATCCTTGAATCCTAAGTGGCATGAACCACCATCATCAACACAATATTGCCTTGAAAGTTCAACAACAGCTCTGGCAGTGAGGCTTGCATGTTCTGCAAACTCAGCCGCTGCTTGAGCAACAGAGTTAGCATCCTTAAAATTCATGTTCCAATTCTGCCTGCCAACAGACAAATTACCATTACCATCTCTAGGAAATGATTGCCCATGTTCCAACCTTTCATCCTTGAAACCTATGTGGCATGAACCACCATCAACAACACAATATTGCCTTCAAAGTTCTACGACAGCTCTGCCAGCGAGGCTTGCATGTTCTGCAAACTCGGCTACTGCTTGAGCAGCATAGGTAGCATCCTTAAATTTCATGTTCCATTTCTGCCTACCAACAGAAAAATTACCATTACCATCTCAAGGAAATGATTGCCCATGTTCCAACCTTTCATCCTTGAAACCTGAGTGGCATGAACCACCATCATCAACTCAACATTGCCTTGAAAGTTCTATAACAGCTCTGGCAGCTAGGCCTGCATGTTCTGCAAACTCAGCCGCTGCTTGAGCAGCAGAGGTTGCATCCTTAAATTTCATGTTCCAATTTTTCCTGCCAACAGAAAAAGTGCCGTTACCATCTCTAGGAAATGATTACCCATGTTCCAACCTTTCATCCTTAAAACCTAAGTGGCATGGACCACCATCATCAACACAATATTGCCTTGAAAGTTCTACAACAGCTCTGGCAGCTAGGCTTTCATGTTCTGCAAACTCAGCCGCTGCTTGAGCAGCAGAGGTATCATCCTTAAATTTCATGTTTTAATTCTGCCTGCCAACAGAAAAATTACCATTACCATCTCAAGGAAATGATTTCCCATGTTCCAACCTTTCATCCTTGAATCCTAAGTGGCATGAACCATCATCATCAACACAATATTGCCTTAAAAGTTCTACAACAGCTCTGGCAGCTAGGCTTGCATGTTCTGCTAACTCAGCCGCTGCTTGAGCAGCAGAGGTAGCATCCTTAAATTTCATGTTCCAATTCTGCCTGCCAACAGACAAATTACCATTAACATCTCTAGGAAATGATTGCCCATGTTCCAACCTTTCATCCTTGAAACCTAAGTGGCATGAACCACCATCATCAACACAATATTGCCTTGAAAGTTCTACAACAACTCTGGCAGCTAGGTTTGCATATTATACAAACTCAGTCGCTGCTTGAGCAGCAAAGGTAGCATCCTTAAATTTCATGTTCCAATTCTGCCTGCCAATAGAAAAATTACCATTACCATCTCCAGGAAATGATTGCCCATGTTCCAACCTTTCATCCTTGAATCTAAGTGGCATGAACCACCATCATCAACACAATATTGCCTTTAAAGTTCTACAACAGCTCTGGCAGCTAGGCTTGCATGTTCTGCAAACTCAGCCACTCCTTGAGAAGCAGAGGTAGCATCCTTAAATTTCATGTTTCAATTCTGCCTACCAACAGAAAAATTACCATTAACATCTCTAGGAAATGATTTTCCATGCTCCAACATTTCATCCTTGAAACCTAAGTGGCATGAACCACCATCATCAACACAATATTGCCTTGAAAGTTCTACAATAGCTCTGGCAGCTAGGTTTGCATGTTCTGCAAACTCAGTCGCTGCTTGAGCAGCAGAGGTAGCATCGTTAAATTTCATGTTCCAATTCTGCCTGCCAATAAAAAATATCCAATACCAACTCCAGGAAATGATTGCCCATGTTCCAACCTTTCATCCTTGAAACCTAAGTGGCATGAACCACCATCATCAACACAATATTGCCTTGAAAGTTCTACAACAACTCTGGCAGCTAGGTTTGCATGTTATACAAGCTCAGCCGCTGCTTGAGCAGCAGAGGTAGCATCCTTAAATTTCATGTTCCAATTCTGCCTGCCAACAGAAAAATTACCATTAACATCTCTAGGAAATGATTTCACATGCTCTAACCTTTCATCCTTGAAACCTAAGAGGCATGAACCACCATCATCAACACAATATTGCCTTGAAAGTTCTACAAAAACTCTGGCAGCTAGGTTTGCATGTTATGCAAACTCAGCCGCTGCTTGAGCAGCAGAGGTAGCATCCTTAAATTTCATGTTCCAATTCTGCATCCGAACAGAAAAATTACCATTACGATCACCAGGAAATGATTGCCTATGTTCCAACCTTTCATCCTTGAAACCTAAGTGGCATGAACCACCATCATCAACACAATATTGCCTTGAAAGTTCAACAACAGCTCTGGCAGTGAGGCTTGCATGTTCTGCAAACTCAGCCGCTGCTTGAGCAACAGAGTTAGCATCCTTAAAATTCATGTTCCAATTCTGCCTGCCAACAGACAAATTACCATTACCATCTCTAGGAAATGATTGCCCATGTTCCAACCTTTCATCCTTGAAACCTATGTGGCATGAACCACCATCAACAACACAATATTGCCTTCAAAGTTCTACGACAGCTCTGCCAGCGAGGCTTGCATGTTCTGCAAACTCGGCTACTGCTTGAGTAGCATAGGTAGCATCCTTAAATTTCATGTTCCATTTCTGCCTGCCAACAGAAAAATTACCATTACCATCTCAAGGAAATGATTGCCCATGTTCCAACCTTTCATCCTTGAAACCTGAGTGGCATGAACCACCATCATCAACTCAACATTGCCTTGAAAGTTCTATAACAGCTCTGGCAGCTAGGCCTGCATGTTCTGCAAACTCAGCCGCTGCTTGAGCAGCAGAGGTTGCATCCTTAAATTTCATGTTCCAATTTTTCCTGCCAACAGAAAAAGTACCGTTACCATCTCTAGGAAATGATTACCCATGTTCCAACCTTTCATCCTTAAAACCTAAGTGGCATGGACCACCATCATCAACACAATATTGCCTTGAAAGTTCTACAACAGCTCTGGCAGCTAGGCTTTCATGTTCTGCAAACTCAGCCGCTGCTTGAGCAGCAGAGGTATCATCCTTAAATTTCATGTTTTAATTCTGCCTGCCAACAGAAAAATTACCATTACCATCTCAAGGAAATGATTTCCCATGTTCCAACCTTTCATCCTTGAATCCTAAGTGGCATGAACCATCATCATCAATACAATATTGCCTTAAAAGTTCTACAACAGCTCTGGCAGCTAGGCTTGCATGTTCTGCTAACTCAGCCGCTGCTTGAGCAGCAGAGGTAGCATCCTTAAATTTCATGTTCCAATTCTGCCTGCCAACAGACAAATTACCATTAACATCTCGAGGAAATGATTGCCCATGTTCCAACCTTTCATCCTTGAAACTTAAGTGGCATGAACCACCATCATCAACACAATATTGCCTTGAAAGTTCTACAACAACTCTGGCAGCTAGGTTTGCATATTATACAAACTCAGCCGCTGCTTGAGCAGCAAAGGTAGCATCCTTAAATTTCATGTTCCAATTCTGCCTGCCAATAGAAAAATTACCATTACCATCTCCAGGAAATGATTGCCCATGTTCCAACCTTTCATCCTTGAATCTAAGTGGCATGAACCACCATCATCAACACAATATTGCCTTTAAAGTTCTACAACAGCTCTGGCAGCTAGGCTTGCATGTTCTGCAAACTCAGCCACTCCTTGAGAAGCAGAGGTAGCATCCTTAAATTTCATGTTTCAATTCTGCCTACCAACAAGAAAAATTACCATTAACATCTCTAGGAAATGATTTTCCATGCTCCAACATTTCATCCTTGAAACCTAAGTGGCATGAACCACCATCATCAACACAATATTGCCTTGAAAGTTCTACAAAAACTCTGGCAGGTAGGTTTGCATGTTATGCAAACTCAGCCGCTGCTTGAGCAGCAGAGGTAGCATCCTTAAATTTCATGTTCCAATTCTTCCTGCCAACAGAAAAATTACCATTACCATCTCCAGGAAATGATTGCCCATGTTCCAACCTTACATCCTTGAAACCTAACTGGCATGAACCACCATCATCAACTCAATATTGCCTTGAAAGTTCTACAATAGCTCTGGCAGCTAGGCCTGCATGTTCTGCAAACTCAGCCGCTGCTTGAGCAGCAGAGGTAGCATCCTTAAATTTCATGTTCCAATTCTGCCTGCCAACAGAAAAAGTACCATTAACATCTCTAGGAAATGATTTTCCATGCTCCAACATTTCATCCTTGAAACCTAAGTGGCATGAACCACCATCATCAACACAATATTGCCTTGAAAGTTCTACAACAACTCTGGCAGCTAGGTTTGCATATTATACAAACTCAGCCGCTGCTTGAGCAGCAAAGGTAGCATCCTTAAATTTCATGTTACAATTCTGCCTGCCAATAGAAAAATAACCATTACCATCTCCAGGAAATGATTGCCCATGTTCCAACCTTTCATCCTTGAATCTAAGTGGCATGAACCACCATCATCAACACAATATTGCCTTGAAAGTTCTACAACAGCTCTGGCAGCTAGGCCTGCATGTTCTGCAAACTCAGCCGCTGCTTGAGCAGCAGAGGTAGCATCCTTAAATTTCATGTTCCAATTTTTCCTGCCAACAGAAAAATTACCGTTACCATCTCTAGGAAATGATTACCCATGTTCCAACCTTTCATCCTTAAAACCTAAGTGGCATGGACCACCATCATCAACACAATATTGCCTTGAAAGTTCTACAACAGCTCTGGCAGCTAGGCTTTCATGTTCTGCAAACTCAGCCGCTGCTTGAGCAGCAGAGGTATCATCCTTAAATTTCATGTTTTAATTCTGCCTGCCAACAGTAAAATTACCATTACCATCTCAAGGAAATGATTTCCCATGTTCCAACCTTTCATCCTTGAATCCTAAGTGGCATGAACCATCATCATCAACACAATATTGCCTTAAAAGTTCTACAACAGCTCTGGCAGCTAGGCTTGCATGTTCTGCTAACTCAGCCGCTGCTTGAGCAACAGAGGTAGCATCCTTAAATTTCAAGTTCCAATTCTGCCTGCCAACAGACAAATTACCATTAACATCTCGAGGAAATGATTGCCCATGTTCCAACCTTTCATCCTTGAAACCTAAGTGGCATGAACCACCATCATCAACACAATATTGCCTTGAAAGTTCTACAACAACTCTGGCAGCTAGGTTTGCATATTATACAAACTCAGCCGCTGCTTGAGCAGCAAAGGTAGCATCCTTAAATTTCATGTTCCAATTCTGCCTGCCAATAGAAAAATTACCATTACCATCTCTAGGAAATGATTGCCCATGTTCCAACCTTTCATCCTTGAATCTAAGTGGCATGAACCACCATCATCAACACAATATTGCCTTTAAAGTTCTACAACAGCTCTGGCAGCTAGGCTTGCATGTTCTGCAAACTCAGCCGCTCCTTGAGAAGCAGAGGTAGCATCCTTAAATTTCATGTTCCAATTCTGCCTACCAACAGAAAAATTACCATTAACATCTCTAGGAAATGATTTTCCATGCTCCAACATTTCATCCTTGAAACCTAAGTGGCATGAACCACCATCATCAACACAATATTGCCTTGAAAGTTCTACAAAAACTCTGGCAGCTAGGTTTGCATGTTATGCAAACTCAGCCGCTGCTTGAGCAGCAGAGGTATCATCCTTAAATTTCATGTTTTAATTCTGGCTGCCAACAGAAAAATTACCATTACCATCTCAAGGAAATGATTTCCCATGTTCCAACCTTTCATCCTTGAATCCTAAGTGGCATGAACCATCATCATTAACAAAATATTGCCTTAAAAGTTCTACAACAGCTCTGGCAGCTAGGCTTGCATGTTCTGCTAACTCAGCCGCTGCTTGAGCAGCAGAGGTAGCATCCTTAAATTTCATGTTCCAATTCTGCCTGCCAACAGACAAATTACCATTAACATCTCGAGGAAATGATTGCCCATGTTCCAACCTTTCATCCTTGAAACCTAAGTGGCATGAACCACCATCATCAACACAATATTGCCTTGAAAGTTCTACAACAACTCTGGCAGCTAGGTTTGCATATTATACAAACTCAGCCGCTGCTTGAGCAGCAAAGGTAGCATCCTTAAATTTCATGTTCCAATTCTGCCTGCCAATAGAAAAATTACCATTACCATCTCCAGGAAATGATTGCCCATGTTCCAACCTTTCATCCTTGAATCTAAGTGGCATGAACCACCATCATCAACACAATATTGCCTTTAAAGTTCTACAACAGCTCTGGCAGCTAGGCTTGCATGTTCTGCAAACTCAGCCGCTCCTTGAGAAGCAGAGGTAGCATCCTTAAATTTCATGTTCCAATTCTGCCTACCAACAGAAAAATTACCATTAACATCTCTAGGAAATGATTTTCCATGCTCCAACATTTCATCCTTGAAACCTAAGTGGCATGAACCACCATCATCAACACAATATTGCCTTGAAAGTTCTACAACAGCTCTGGCAGCTAGGCCTGCATGTTCTGCAAACTCAGCCGCTGCTTGAGCAGCAGAGGTAGCATCCTTAAATTTCATGTTCCATTTCTGCCTGCCAACAGAAAAATTACCATTACCATCTCAAGGAAATGATTGCCCATGTTCCAACCTTTCATCCTAGAAACCTAAGTGGCATGAACCACCATCATCAACACAATATTGCCTTGAAAGTTCTACAACAGCTCTGGCAGTGAGGCTTGCATGTTTTGCAAATTCAGCCGCTGCTTGAGCAACAGAGTTAGCATCCTTAAATTTCATGTTCCAATTCTGCCTGCCAACAGATAAATTTCCATTACCATCTCTAGGAAATGATTGCCCATGTTCCAAACTTTCATCCTTGAAACCTATGTGGCATGAACCACCATCAACAACACAATATTGCCTTGAAAGTTCTACAACAGCTCTGGCAGCGAGGCTTGCATGTTCTGCAAACTCAGCTGCTACTTGAGCAGCATAGGTAGCATCCTTAAATTTCATGTTCCATTTCTGCCTGCCAACAGAAAAATAACCATTACCATCTCAAGGAAATGATTGCCCATGTTCCAACCTTTCATCCTTGAAACCTAAGTGGCATGAACCACCATCATCAACTCAATATTACCTTGAAAGTTCTATAACAGCTCTGGCAGCTAAGCCTGCATGTTCTGCAAACTCAGCCGCTGCTTGAGCAGCAGAGGTAGCATCCTTAAATTTCATGTTCCAATTCTGCCTGCCAACAGAAAAATTACCATTACCATCTCTAGGAAATGATTACCCATGTTCCAACCTTTCATCCTTAAAACCTAAGTGGCATGGACCACCATCATCAACACAATATTGCCTTGAAAGTTCTACAACAGCTCTGGCAGCTAGGCTTTCATGTTCTGCAAACTCAGCCGCTGCTTGAGCAGCAGAGGTAGCATCCTTAAATTTCATATTTTAATTCTGCCTGCCAACAGAAAAATTACCATTACCATCTCAAGGAAATGATTTCCCATGTTCCAACCTTTCATCCTTGAAACCTAAGTGGCATGAACCACCATCATCAACACAATATTGCCTTGAAAGTTCTACAATAGCTCTGGCAGCTAGGCTTGCATGTTCTGCAAACTCAGCCGCTGCTTGAGCAGCAGAGGTAGCATCCTTAAATTTCATGTTCCAATTCTGCTTGCCAACAAAAAATTTACCATTACCATCTCCAGGAAATGATTGCCCATGTTCCAACCTTTCATCCTTGAAACCTAAGTGGCATGAACCACCATCATCAACACAATATTGCCTTGAAAGTTCTACAACAACTCTGGCAGCTAGGTTTGCATGTTATACAAACTCAGCCGCTGCTTGAGCAGCAGAGGTAGCATTCTTAAATTTCATGTTCCAATTCTGCGTGCCAATAGAAAAATTACCATTACCATCTCCAGGAAATGATTGCCCATGTTCCAACCTTTCATCCTTGAATCTAAGTGGCATGAACCACCATCATCAACACAATATTGCCTTTAAAGTTCTACAACAGCTCTGGCAGCTAGGCTTGCATGTTCTGCAAACTCAGCCGCTCCTTGAGAAGCAGAGGTAGCATCCTTAAATTTCATGTTCCAATTCTGCCTACCAACAGAAAAATTACCATTAACATCTCTAGGAAATGATTTTCCATGCTCCAACATTTCATCCTTGAAACCTAAGTGGCATGAACCACCATCATCAACTCAATATTGCCTTGAAAGTTCTACAACAGCTCTGGCAGCTAGGCCTGCATGTTCTGCAAACTCAGCCGCTGCTTGAGCAGCAGAGGTAGCATCCTTAAATTTCATGTTCCATTTCTGCCTGCCAACAGAAAAATTACCATTACCATCTCAAGGAAATGATTGCCCATGTTCCAACCTTTCATCCTAGAAACCTAAGTGGCATGAACCACCATCATCAACACAATATTGCCTTGAAAGTTCTACAACAGCTCTGGCAGTGAGGCTTGCATGTTCTTGCAAACTCAGCCGCTGCTTGAGCAACAGAGTTAGCATCCTTAAATTTCATGTTCCAATTCTGCCTGCCAACAGATAAATTTCCATTACCATCTCTAGGAAATGATTGCCCATGTTCCAAACTTTCATCCTTGAAACCTATGTGGCATGAACCACCATCAACAACACAATATTGCCTTGAAAGTTCTACAACAGCTCTGGCAGCGAGGCTTGCATGTTCTGCAAACTCAGCTGCTACTTGAGCAGCATAGGTAGCATCCTTAAATTTCATGTTCCATTTCTGCCTGCCAACAGAAAAATTACCATTACCATCTCAAGGAAATGATTGCCCATGTTCCAACCTTTCATCCTTGAAACCTAAGTGGCATGAACCACCATCATCAACTCAATATTGCCTTGAAAGTTCTATAACAGCTCTGGCAGCTAAGCCTGCATGTTCTGCAAACTCAGCCGCTGCTTGAGCAGCAGAGGTAGCATCCTTAAATTTCATGTTCCAATTCTGCCTGCCAACAGAAAAATTACCATTACCATCTCTAGGAAATGATTACCCATGTTCCAACCTTTCATCCTTAAAACCTAAGTGGCATGGACCACCATCATCAACACAATATTGCCTTGAAAGTTCTACAACAGCTCTGGCAGCTAGGCTTTCATGTTCTGCAAACTCAGCCGCTGCTTGAGCAGCAGAGGTAGCATCCTTAAATTTCATGTTTTAATTCTGCCTGCCAACAGAAAAATTACCATTACCATCTCAAGGAAATGATTTCCCATGTTCCAACCTTTCATCCTTGAAACCTAAGTGGCATGAACCACCATCATCAACACAATATTGCCTTGAAAGTTCTACAACAGCTCTGGCAGCTAGGCTTGCATGTTCTGCAAACTCAGCCGCTACTTGAGCAGCAGAGGTAGCATCCTTAAATTTCATGTTCTAATTCTGCCTGCCAACAAAAAAATTTACCATTACCATCTCCAGGAAATGATTGCCCATGTTCCAACCTTTCATCCTTGAAACCTAAGTGGCATGAACCACCATCATCAACACAATATTGCCTTGAAAGTTCTACAACAACTCTGGCAGCTAGGTTTGCATGTTATACAAACTCAGCCGCTGCTTGAGCAGCAGAGGTAGCATTCTTAAATTTCATGTTCCAATTCTGCGTGCCAATAGAAAAATTACCATTACTATCTCCAGGAAATGATTGCCCATGTTCCAACCTTTCATCCTTGAATCTAAGTGGCATGAACCACCATCATCAACACAATATTGCCTTTAAAGTTCTACAACAGCTCTGGCAGCTAGGCTTGCATGTTCTGCAAACTCAGCCGCTGCTTGAGCAGCAGAGGTAGCATCCTTAAATTTCATGTTCCAATTCTGCCTGCTAACAGAAAAATTACCATTAACATCTCTAGGAAATAATTGCCCATGTTCCAACCTTTCATCCTAGAAACCTAAGTGGCATGAACCACCATCATCAACACAATATTGCCTTGAAAGTTCTACAAAAGCTCTGGCAGTGAGGCTTGCATGTTCTGCAAACTCAGCCGCTGCTTGAGCAACAGAGTTAGCATCCTTAAATTTCATGTTCCAATTCTGCCTGCCAACAGATAAATTACCATTACCATCTCTAGGAAATGATTGCCCATGTTCCAAACTTTCATCCTTGAAACCTATGTGGCATGAACCACCATCAACAACACAATATTGCCTTGAAAGTTCTACAACAGCTCTGGCAGCGAGGCTTGCATGTTCTGCAAACTCAGCTGCTACTTGAGCAGTATAGGTAGCATCCTTAAATTTCATGTTCCATTTCTGCCTGCCAACAGAAAAATTACCATTACCATCTCAAGGAAATGATTGCCCATGTTCCAACCTTTCATCCTTGAAACCTAAGTGGCATGAACCACCATCATCAACTCAATATTGCCTTGAAAGTTCTACAAAAACTCTGGCAGCTAGGTTTGCATGTTATGCAAACTCAGCCGCTGCTTGAGCAGCAGAGGTAGGGTCCTTAAATTTCATGTTCCAATTCTGCCTGCCAACAGAAAAATTACCATTACCATCTCTAGGAAATGATTACCCATGTTCCAACCTTTCATCCTTAAAACCTAAGTGGCATGGACCACCATCATCAACACAATATTGCCTTGAAAGTTCTACAACAGCTCTGGCAGCTAGGCTTTCATGTTCTGCAAACTCAGCCGCTACTTGAGCAACAGAGTTAGCATCCTTAAATTTCATGTTCCAATTCTGCCTGCCAACAGATAAATTACCATTACCATCTCTAGGAAATGATTGCCCATGTTCCAACCTTTCATCCTTGAAACCTATGTGGCATGAACCACCATCAATAACACAATATTGCCTTGAAAGTTCTACAACTGCTCTGGCAGCGAGGCTTGCATGTTCTGCAAACTCAGCTGCTACTTGAGCAGCATAGGTAGCATCCTCAAATTTCATGTTCCATTTCTGCCTGCCAACAGAAAAATTACCATTACCATCTCAAGGAAATGATTGCCCATGTTCCAAACTTTCATCCTTGAAACCTAAGTGGCATGAACCACCATCATCAACTCAATATTGCCCTGAAAGTTCTACAACAGCTCTGGCAGCTAGGCCTGCATGTTCTGCAAACTCAGTCGCTGCTTGAGCAGCAGAGGTAGCATCCTTAAATTTCATGTTCCATTTCTGCCTGCCAACAGAAAAATTACCATTACCATCTCAAGGAAATGATTGCCCATGTTCCAACCTTTCATCCTTGAAACCTAAGTGGCATGAACCACCATCATCAACACAATATTGCCTTGAAAGTTCTACAACAGCTCTGGCAGCTAGGCCTGCATGTTCTGCAAACTCAGCCGCTGCTTGAGCAGCAGAGGTAGCATCCTTAAATTTCATGTTCCAATTCTGCCTGCCAATAGAAAAATTACCATTACCATCTCCAGGAAATGATTGCCCATGTTCCAACCTTTTATCCTTGAATTTAAGTGGCATGAACCACCATCATCAACACAATATTGCCTTTAAAGTTCTACAACAGCTCTGGCAGCTAGGCTTGCATGTGCTGCAAACTCAGCCGCTGCTTGAGCAGCAGAGGTAGCATCCATAAATTTCATGTTCCAATTCTTCCTGCAAATAGAAAAATTACCATTATGATCTCTAGGAAATGATTGCCCATGTTCCAACCTTTCATCCTTGAAACCTAAGTGTCATGAACCACCATCATCAACACAATATTGCCTTGAAAGTTCTACAACACCTCTGGCAGTGAGGCTTGCATCTTCTGCAAACTCAGCCGCTACTTGAGCAGCATAGGTAGCATCCTTAAATTTCATGTTCCATTTCTGCCTGCCAACAGAAAAATTACCATTACCATCTCCAGGAAATGATTGCCCATGTTCCAACCTTTCATCCTTGAAACCTAAGTTGCATGAACCACCATCATCAACACAATATTGCCTTGAAAGTTCTACAAAAACTCTGGCAGCTAGGTTTGCATGTTATGCAAACTCAGCCGCTGCTTGAGCAGCAGAGGTAGCATCCATAAATTTCATGTACCAATTCTGCCTGCCAACAGAAAAATTACCATTACCATCTCCAGGAAATGATTGCCCATGTTCCCGCCTTACATCCTTGAAACCTAAGTGGCATGAACCACCATCATCAACTCAATATTGCCTTGAAAGTTCTACAACAGCTCTGGCAGCTAGGCCTGCATGTTCTGCAAACTCAGCCGCTGCTTGAGCAGCAGAGGTAGCATCCTTAAATTTCATGTTCCATTTCTGCCTGCCAACAGAAAAATTACCATTACCATCTCAAGGAAATGATTGCCCATGTTCCAACCTTTCATCCTTGAAACCTAAGTGGCATGAACCACCATCATCAACTCAATATTGCCTTGAAAGTTCTACAACAGCTCTGGCAGCTAGGCCTGCATGTTCTGCAAACTCAGCCGCTGCTTGAGCAGCAGAGGTAGCATCCTTAAATTTCATGTTCCAACTCTGCCTGCCAACAGAAAAATTACCATTACCATCTCCAGGAAATGATTGCCCATGTTCCAACCTTACATCCTTGAAACCTAAGTGGCATGAACCACCATTATCAACACAATATTGCCTTTAAAGTTCTACAACAGCTCTGGCAGTTAGGCTTGCATGTTCTGCAAACTCAGCCGCTGCTTGACCAGCAGAGGTAGCATCCATAAATTTCATGTTCCAATTCTTCCTGCAAACAGAAAAATTACCATTATGATCTCTAGGAAATGATGACCCATGTTCCAACCTTTCATCCTTGAAACCTAAGTGTCATGAACCACCATCATCAACTCAATATTGCCTTGAAAGTTCTACAACAGCTCTGGCAGCTAGGCCTGCATGTTCTGCAAACTCAGCCGCTGCTTGAGCAGCAGAGGTAGCATCCTTAAATTTCATGTTCCAATTCTGCCTGCCAACAGAAAAATTACCATTACCATCTCTAGGAAATAATTGCCCATGTTCCAACCTTTCATCCTAGAAACCTAAGGGTCATGAACCACCATCATCAACACAATATTGCCTTGAAAGTTGTACAACAGCTCTGGCAGTGAGGCTTGCATGTTCTGCAAACTCAGCCGCTGCTTGAGCAACAGAGTTAGCATCCTTAAATTTCATGTTCCAATTCTGCCTGCCAACAGATAAATTACCATTACCATCTCTAGGAAATGATTGCCCATGTTCCAACCTTTCATCCTTGTAACCTATGTGGCATGAACCACCATCAACAACACAATATTGCCTTGAAAGTTCTACCACAGCTCTGGCAGCGAGGCTTGCATGTTCTGCAAACTCAGCTGCTACTTGAGCAGCATAGGTAGCATCCTTAAATTTCATGTTCCATTTGTGCCTGCCAACAAAAAAATTACCATTACCATCTCAAGGAAATGATTGCCCATGTTCCAACCTTTCATCCTTGAAACCTAAGTGGCATGAACCACCATCATCAACTCAATATTGCCTTGAAAGTGCTACAACAGCTCTGGCAGCTAGGCCTGCATGTTCTGCAAACTCAGCCGCTGCTTGAGCAGCAGAGGTAGCATCCTTAAATTTCATGTTCCATTTCTGCTTGCCAACAGAAAAATTACCATTACCATCTCAAGGAAATGATTGTCCATGTTCCAACCTTTCATCCTTGAAACCTAAGTGGCATGAACCACCATCATCAACTCAATATTGCCTTGAAAGTTCTACAACAGCTCTGGCAGCTAGGCCTACATGTTCTGCAAACTCAGCCGCTGCTTGAGCAGCAGAGGTAGCATCCTTAAATTTCATGTTCCAATTCTGCCTGCCAACAGACAAATTACCATTAACATCTTTAGGAAATGATTGCCCATATTCCAACCTTTCATCCTTGAAACCTAACTGGCATGAACAACCATCATCAACACAATATTGCCTTGAAAGTTCTACAACAGCTCTGGCAGCTAGGCCTGCATGTTCTGCAAACTCAGCCGCTGCTTGAGCAGCAGAGGTAGCATCCTTAAATTTCATGTTCCAATTCTGCCTGCCAACAGAAAAATTACCATTACCATCTCTAGGAAATAATTGCCCATGTTCCAACCTTTCATCCTAGAAACCTAAGTGTCATGAACCACCATCATCTACACAATATTGCCTTGAAAGTTGTACAACAGCTCTGGCAGTGAGGCTTGCATGTTCTGCAAACTCAGCCGCTGCTTGAGCAACAGAGTTAGCATCCTTAAATTTCATGTTCCAATTCTGCCTGCCAACAGATAAATTACCATTACCATCTCTAGGAAATGATTGCCCATGTTCCAACCTTTCATCCTTGTAACCTATGTGGCATGAACCACCATCAACAACACAATATTGCCTTGAAAGTTCTACAACAGCTCTGGCAGCGAGGCTTGCATGTTCTGCAAACTCAGCTGCTACTTGAGCAGCATAGGTAGCATCCTTAAATTTCATGTTCCATTTCTGCCTGCCAACAGAAAAATTACCATTACCATCTCAAGGAAATGATTGCCCATGTTCCAACCTTTCATCCTTGAAACCTAAGTGGCATGAACCACCATCATCAACTCAATATTGCCTTGAAAGTGCTACAACAGCTCTGGCAGCTAGGCCTGCATGTTCTGCAAACTCAGCCGCTGCTTGAGCAGCAGAGGTAGCATCCTTAAATTTCATGTTCCAATTCTGCCTGCCAACAGAAAAATTACCATTAACATCTCTAGGAAATAATTGCCCATGTTCCAACCTTTCATCCTTAAAACCTAAGTGGCATGAACCACCATCATCAACTCAATATTGCCTTGAAAGTTCTACAACAGCTCTGGCAGCTAGGCCTGCATGTTCTGCAAACTCAGCCGCTGCTTGAGCAGCAGAGGTAGCATCCTTAAATTTCATGTTCCAATTCTGCCTGCCAATAGAAAAATTACCATTACCATCTCCAGGAAATGATTGCCCATGTTCCAACCTTTTATCCTTGAATTTAAGTGGCATGAACCACCATCATCAACACAATATTGCCTTTAAAGTTCTACAACAGCTCTGGCAGCTAGGCCTGCATGTTCTGCAAACTCAGCCGCTGCTTGAGCAGCAGAGGTAGCATCCTTAAATTTCATGTTCCAATTCTGCCTGCCAACAGACAAATTACCATTAACATCTCTAGGAAATGATTGCCCATGTTCCAACCTTTCATCCTAGAAACCTAAGTGGCATGAACCACCATCATCAACACAATATTGCCTTGAAAGTTCTACAACAGCTCTGGCAGCTAGGCCTGCATGTTCTGCAAACTCAGCCGCTGCTTGAGCAGCAGAGGTAGCATCCTTAAATTTCATGTTCCAATTCTGCCTGCCAACAGAAAAATTACCATTACCATCTCTAGGAAATAATTGCCCATGTTCCAACCTTTCATCCTAGAAACCTAAGGGTCATGAACCACCATCATCAACACAATATTGCCTTGAAAGTTGTACAACAGCTCTGGCAGTGAGGCTTGCATGTTCTGCAAACTCAGCCGCTGCTTGAGCAACAGAGTTAGCATCCTTAAATTTCATGTTCCAATTCTGCCTGCCAACAGATAAATTACCATTACCATCTCTAGGAAATGATTGCCCATGTTCCAACCTTTCATCCTTGTAACCTATGTGGCATGAACCACCATCAACAACACAATATTGCCTTGAAAGTTCTACCACAGCTCTGGCAGCGAGGCTTGCATGTTCTGCAAACTCAGCTGCTACTTGAGCAGCATAGGTAGCATCCTTAAATTTCATGTTCCATTTGTGCCTGCCAACAAAAAAATTACCATTACCATCTCAAGGAAATGATTGCCCATGTTCCAACCTTTCATCCTTGAAACCTAAGTGGCATGAACCACCATCATCAACTCAATATTGCCTTGAAAGTGCTACAACAGCTCTGGCAGCTAGGCCTGCATGTTCTGCAAACTCAGCCGCTGCTTGAGCAGCAGAGGTAGCATCCTTAAATTTCATGTTCCATTTCTGCCTGCCAACAGAAAAATTACCATTACCATCTCAAGGAAAAGATTGCCCATGTTCCAACCTTTCATCCTTAATACCTAAGTGGCATGAACCACCATCATCAACTCAATATTGCCTTGAAAGTTCTACAACAGCTCTGGCAGCTAGGCCTACATGTTCTGCAAACTCAGCCGCTGCTTGAGCAGCAGAGGTAGCATCCTTAAATTTCATGTTCCAATTCTGCCTGCCAACAGACAAATTACCATTAACATCTTTAGGAAATGATTGCCCATATTCCAACCTTTCATCCTTGAAACCTAACTGGCATGAACAACCATCATCAACACAATATTGCCTTGAAAGTTCTACAACAGCTCTGGCAGCTAGGCCTGCATGTTCTGCAAACTCAGCCGCTGCTTGAGCAGCAGAGGTAGCATCCTTAAATTTCATGTTCCAATTCTGCCTGCCAACAGAAAAATTACCATTACCATCTCTAGGAAATAATTGCCCATGTTCCAACCTTTCATCCTAGAAACCTAAGTGTCATGAACCACCATCATCTACACAATATTGCCTTGAAAGTTGTACAACAGCTCTGGCAGTGAGGCTTGCATGTTCTGCAAACTCAGCCGCTGCTTGAGCAACAGAGTTAGCATCCTTAAATTTCATGTTCCAATTCTGCCTGCCAACAGATAAATTACCATTACCATCTCTAGGAAATGATTGCCCATGTTCCAACCTTTCATCCTTGTAACCTATGTGGCATGAACCACCATCAACAACACAATATTGCCTTGAAAGTTCTACAACAGCTCTGGCAGCGAGGCTTGCATGTTCTGCAAACTCAGCTGCTACTTGAGCAGCATAGGTAGCATCCTTAAATTTCATGTTCCATTTCTGCCTGCCAACAGAAAAATTACCATTACCATCTCAAGGAAATGATTGCCCATGTTCCAACCTTTCATCCTTGAAACCTAAGTGGCATGAACCACCATCATCAACTCAATATTGCCTTGAAAGTGCTACAACAGCTCTGGCAGCTAGGCCTGCATGTTCTGCAAACTCAGCCGCTGCTTGAGCAGCAGAGGTAGCATCCTTAAATTTCATGTTCCAATTCTGCCTGCCAACAGAAAAATTACCATTAACATCTCTAGGAAATAATTGCCCATGTTCCAACCTTTCATCCTTAAAACCTAAGTGGCATGAACCACCATCATCAACTCAATATTGCCTTGAAAGTTCTACAACAGCTCTGGCAGCTAGGCCTGCATGTTCTGCAAACTCAGCCGCTGCTTGAGCAGCAGAGGTAGCATCCTTAAATTTCATGTTCCAATTCTGCCTGCCAACAGACAAATTACCATTAACATCTCTAGGAAATGATTGCCCATGTTCCAACCTTTCATCCTAGAAACCTAAGTGGCATGAACCACCATCATCAACACAATATTACCTTGAAAGTTCTACAACAGCTCTGGCAGCTAGGCCTGCATGTTCTGCAAACTCAGCCGCTGCTTGAGCAGCAGAGGTAGCATCCTTAAATTTCATGTTCCAATTCTGCCTGCCAACAGAAAAATTACCATTAACATCTCTAGGAAATAATTGCCCATGTTCCAACATTTCATCCTTAAAACCTAAGTGGCATGAACCACCATCATCAACTCAATATTGCCTTGAAAGTTCTACAACAGCTCTGGCAGTTAGGCCTGCATGTTCTGCAAACTCAGCCGCTGCTTGAGCAGCAGAGGTAGCATCCTTAAATTTCATGTTCCAATTCTGCCTGCCAACAGACAAATTACCATTAACATCTCTTGGAAATGATTGCCCATGTTCCAACCTTTCATCCTAGAAACCTAAATGTCATGAACCACCATCATCAACACAATATTGCCTTGAAAGTTGTACAACAGCTCTGGCAGCTAGGCCTGCATGTTCTGCAAACTCTGCCGCTGCTTGAGCAGCAGAGGTAGCATCCTTAAATTTCATGTTCCAATTCTGCCTGCCAACAGAAAAATTACCATTACCATCTCTAGGAAATAATTGCCCATGTTCCAACCTTTCATCCTTGAAACCTAAGTGTCATGAACCACCATCATCAACTAAATATTACCTTGAAAGTTCTACAACAGCTCTGGCAGCTAGGCCTGCATGTTCTGCAAACTCAGCCGCTGCTTGAGCAGCAGAGGTAGCATCCTTAAATTTCATGTTCCAATTCTGCCTGCCAACAGAAAAATTACCATTAACATCTCTAGGAAATAATTGCCCATGTTCCAACCTTTCATCCTTAAAACCTAAGTGGCATGAACCACCATCATCAACTCAATATTGCCTTGAAAGTTCTACAACAGCTCTGGCAGCTAGGCCTGCATGTTCTGCAAACTCAGCCGCTGCTTGAGCAGCAGAGGTAGCATCCTTAAATTTCATGTTCCAATTCTGCCTGCCAACAGACAAATTACCATTAACATCTCTAGGAAATGATTGCCCATGTTCCAACCTTTCATCCTAGAAACCTAAGTGGCATGAACCACCATCATCAACACAATATTACCTTGAAAGTTCTACAACAGCTCTGGCAGCTAGGCCTGCATGTTCTGCAAACTCAGCCGCTGCTTGAGCAGCAGAGGTAGCATCCTTAAATTTCATGTTCCAATTCTGCCTGCCAACAGAAAAATTACCATTAACATCTCTAGGAAATAATTGCCCATGTTCCAACATTTCATCCTTAAAACCTAAGTGGCATGAACCACCATCATCAACTCAATATTGCCTTGAAAGTTCTACAACAGCTCTGGCAGTTAGGCCTGCATGTTCTGCAAACTCAGCCGCTGCTTGAGCAGCAGAGGTAGCATCCTTAAATTTCATGTTCCAATTCTGCCTGCCAACAGACAAATTACCATTAACATCTCTTGGAAATGATTGCCCATGTTCCAACCTTTCATCCTAGAAACCTAAATGTCATGAACCACCATCATCAACACAATATTGCCTTGAAAGTTGTACAACAGCTCTGGCAGCTAGGCCTGCATGTTCTGCAAACTCTGCCGCTGCTTGAGCAGCAGAGGTAGCATCCTTAAATTTCATGTTCCAATTCTGCCTGCCAACAGAAAAATTACCATTACCATCTCTAGGAAATAATTGCCCATGTTCCAACCTTTCATCCTTGAAACCTAAGTGTCATGAACCACCATCATCAACTCAATATTGCCTTGAAAGTGCTACAACAGCTCTGGCAGCTAGGCCTGCATGTTCTGCAAACTCAGCCGCTGCTTGAGCAGCAGAGGTAGCATCCTTAAATTTCATGTTCCAATTCTGCCTGCCAACAGAAAAATTACCATTAACATCTCTAGGAAATAATTGCCCATGTTCCAACCTTTCATCCTTAAAACCTAAGTGGCATGAACCACCATCATCAACTCAATATTGCCTTGAAAGTTCTACAACAGCTCTGGCAGCTAGGCCTGCATGTTCTGCAAACTCAGCCGCTGCTTGAGCAGCAGAGGTAGCATCCTTAAATTTCATGTTCCAATTCTGCCTGCCAACAGACAAATTACCATTAACATCTCTAGGAAATGATTGCCCATGTTCCAACCTTTCATCCTAGAAACCTAAGTGGCATGAACCACCATCATCAACACAATATTACCTTGAAAGTTCTACAACAGCTCTGGCAGCTAGGCCTGCATGTTCTGCAAACTCAGCCGCTGCTTGAGCAGCAGAGGTAGCATCCTTAAATTTCATGTTCCAATTCTGCCTGCCAACAGAAAAATTACCATTAACATCTCTAGGAAATAATTGCCCATGTTCCAACATTTCATCCTTAAAACCTAAGTGGCATGAACCACCATCATCAACTCAATATTGCCTTGAAAGTTCTACAACAGCTCTGGCAGTTAGGCCTGCATGTTCTGCAAACTCAGCCGCTGCTTGAGCAGCAGAGGTAGCATCCTTAAATTTCATGTTCCAATTCTGCCTGCCAACAGACAAATTACCATTAACATCTCTTGGAAATGATTGCCCATGTTCCAACCTTTCATCCTAGAAACCTAAATGTCATGAACCACCATCATCAACACAATATTGCCTTGAAAGTTGTACAACAGCTCTGGCAGCTAGGCCTGCATGTTCTGCAAACTCTGCCGCTGCTTGAGCAGCAGAGGTAGCATCCTTAAATTTCATGTTCCAATTCTGCCTGCCAACAGAAAAATTACCATTACCATCTCTAGGAAATAATTGCCCATGTTCCAACCTTTCATCCTTGAAACCTAAGTGTCATGAACCACCATCATCAACTAAATATTACCTTGAAAGTTCTACAACAGCTCTGGCAGCTAGGCCTGCATGTTCTGCAAACTCAGCCGCTGCTTGAGCAGCAGAGGTAGCATCCTTAAATTTCATGTTCCAATTCTGCCTGCCAACAGAAAAATTACCATTAACATCTCTAGGAAATAATTGCCCATGTTCCAACCTTTCATCCTTAAAACCTAAGTGGCATGAACCACCATCATCAACTCAATATTGCCTTGAAAGTTCTACAACAGCTCTGGCAGCTAGGCCTGCATGTTCTGCAAACTCAGCCGCTGCTTGAGCAGCAGAGGTAGCATCCTTAAATTTCATGTTCCAATTCTGCCTGCCAACAGATAAATTACCATTACCATCTCTAGGAAATGATTGCCCATGTTCCAACCTTTCATCCTTGTAACCTATGTGGCATGAACCACCATCAACAACACAATATTGCCTTGAAAGTTCTACAACAGCTCTGGCAGCGACGCTTGCATGTTCTGCAAACTCAGCTGCTACTTGAGCAGCATAGGTAGCATCCTTAAATTTCATGTTCCATTTCTGCCTGCCAACAGAAAAATTACCATTACCATCTCAAGGAAATGATTGCCCATGTTCCAACCTTTCATCCTTGAAACCTAAGTGGCATGAACTACCATCATCAACTCAATATTGCCTTGAAAGTGCTACAACAGCTCTGGCAGCTAGGCCTGCATGTTCTGCAAATTCAGCCGCTGCTTGATCAGCAGAGGTAGCATCCTTAAATTTCATGTTCCAATTCTGCCTGCCAACAGAATAATTACCATTAACATCTCTAGGAAATAATTGCCCATGTTCCAACCTTTCATCCTTAAAACCTAAGTGGCATGAACCACCATCATCAACTCAATATTGCCTTGAAAGTTCTACAACAGCTCTGGCAGCTAGGCCTGCATGTTCTGCAAACTCAGCCGCTGCTTGAGCAGCAGAGGTAGCATCCTTAAATTTCATGTTCCAATTCTGCCTGCCAACAGACAAATTACCATTAACATCTCTAGGAAATGATTGCCCATGTTCCAACCTTTCATCCTAGAAACCTAAGTGGCATGAACCACCATCATCAACACAATATTGCCTTGAAAGTTCTACAACAGCTCTGGCAGCTAGGCCTGCATGTTCTGCAAACTCAGCCGCTGCTTGAGCAGCAGAGGTAGCATCCTTAAATTTCATGTTCCAATTCTGCCTGCCAACAGAAAAATTACCATTAACATCTCTAGGAATTGATTGCCCATGTTCCAACCTTTCATTCTAGAAAACTAAGTGGCATGAACCACCATCATCAACCCAATATTGCCTTGAAAGTTCTGCAACAGCTCTGGCAGTGAGGCTTGCATGTTCTGCAAATTCAGCCGCTGCTTGAGCAGCAGAGGTAGCATCCTTAAATTTCATGTTCCAATTCTGCCTGCCAACAGATAAATTACCATTACCATCTCTAGGAAAAGATTGCCCATTTTCCAACCTTTCATCCTAGAAACCTATGTGGCATGAACCACCATCAACAACACAATATTGCCTTGAAAGTTCTACAACAGCTCTGGCAGCGAGGCTTGAATGTTCTGCAAACTCAGCTGCTACTTGAGCAGCATAGGTAGCATCCTTAAATTTCATGTTCCATTTCTGCCTGCCAACAGAAAAATTACCATTACCATCTCAAGGAAATGATTGCCCATGTTCCAACCTTTCATCCTTGAAACCTAAGTGGCATGAACCACCATCATCAACTCAATATTGCCTTGAAAGTTCTACAACAGCTCTGGCAGCTAGGCCTACATGTTCTGCAAACTCAGCCGCTGCTTGAGCAGCAGAGGTAGCATCCTTAAATTTCATGTTCCAATTCTGCCTGCCAACAGAAAAATTACCATTACCATCTCTAGGAAATGATTACCCATGTTCCAACCTTTCATCCTTAAAATCTAAGTCGCATGGACCACCATCATCAACACAATATTGCCTTGAAAGTTCTACAACAGCTCTGGCAGCTAGGCTTTCATGTTCTGCAAACTCAGCCGCTACTCGAGCAGCAGAGGTAGCATCCTTAAATTTCATGTTTTAATTCTGCCTGCCAACAGAAAAATTACCATTACCATCGCAAGGAAATGATTTCCAATGTTCCAACCTTTCATCCTTGAAACCTAAGTGGCATGAACCACCATCATCAACACAATATTGCCTTGAAAGTTCTACAACAGCTCTGGCAGCTAGGCTTGCATGCTCTGCAAACTCAGCCGCTGCTTGAGCAGCAGAGGTAGCATCCTTAAATTTCATGTTCCAATTCCGCCTGCCAACAGAAAAATTTACCATTACCATCTCCAGGAAATGATTGCCCATGTTCCAACCTTTCATCCTTGAAACCTAAGTGGCATGAACCACCATCATCAACACAATATTACCTTGAAAGTTCTACAACAACTCTGGCAGCTAGGTTTGCATGTTATACAAACTCAGCCGCTGCTTGAGCAGCAGAGGTAGCATCCTTAAATTTCATGTTCCAATTCTGCCTGCCAATAGAAAAATTACCATTACCATCTCCAGGAAATGATTGCCCATGTTCCAACCTTTCATCCTTGAATCTAAGTGGCATGAACCACCATCATCAACACAATATCGCCTTTAAAGTTCTACAACAGCTCTGGCAGCTAGGCTTGCATGTTCTGCAAACTCAGCAGCTCCTTGAGAAGCAGAGGTAGCATCCTTAAATTTCATGTTCCAATTCTGCCTGCCAACAGATAAATTACCATTACCATCTCTAGGAAATGATTGCCCATGTTCCAACCTTTCATCCTTGAAACCTATGTGGCATGAACCACCATCAACAACACAATATTGCCTTGAAAGTTCTACAACAGCTCTGGCAGCGAGGCTTGCATGTTCTGCAAACTCAGCTGCTACTTGAGCAGCATAGGTAGCATCCTTAAATTTCATGTTCCATTTCTGCCTGCCAACAGAAAAATTACCATTACCATCTCAAGGAAATGATTGCCCATGTTCCAACCTTTCATCCTTGAAACCTAAGTGGCATGATCCACCATCATCAACTCAATATTGCCTTGAAAGTTCTACAACAGCTCTGGCAGCTAGGCCTGCTTGTTCTGCAAACTCAGCCGCTACTTGAGCAGCAGAGGTAGCATCCTTAAATTTCATATTCCATTTCTGCCTGCCAACAGAAAAATTACCATTACCATCTCAAGGAAATGATTGCCCATGTTCCAACCTTTCATCCTTGAAACCTAAGTGGCATGAACCACCTTCATCAACTCAATATTGCCTTGAAAGTTCTACAACACCTCTGGCAGCTAGGCCTGCATGTTCTGCAAACTCAGCCGCTGCTTGAGCAGCAGAGGTAGCATCCTTAAATTTCATGTTCCAATTCTGCCTGCCAATAGAAAAATTACCATTACCATCTCCAGGAAATGATTGCCCATGTTCCAACCTTTCATCCTTGAATCTAAGTGGCATGAACCACCATCATCAACACAATATTGCCTTTAAAGTTCTACAACAGCTCTGGCTGCTAGGCTTGCATGTGCTGCAAACTCCGCCGCTCCTTGAGCAGCAGAGGTAGCATCCTTAAATTTCATGTTCCAATTCTGCCTACCAACAGAAAAATTACCATTAACATCTCTAGGAAATGATTTCCCATGCTCCAACCTTTCATCCTTGAAACATAAGTAGCATGAACCACCATCATCAACACAATATTGCCTTGAAAGTTCTACAAAAACTCTGGCAGCTAGGTTTGCATGTTATGCAAACTCAGCCGCTGCTTGAGCAACAGAGGTAGCATCCTTAAATTTCATGTTCCAACTCTGCCTGCCAACAGAAAAATTACCATTACCATCTCAAGGAAATGATTGCCCATGTTCCAACCTTTCATCCTTGAAACCTAAGTGGCATGAACCACCTTCATCAACTCAATATTGCCTTGAAAGTTCTACAACACCTCTGGCAGCTAGGCCTGCATGTTCTGCAAACTCAGCCGCTGCTTGAGCAGCAGAGGTAGCATCCTTAAATTTCATGTTCCAATTCTGCCTGCCAATAGAAAAATTACCATTACCATCTCCAGGAAATGATTGCCCATGTTCCAACCTTTCATCCTTGAATCTAAGTGGCATGAACCACCATCATCAACACAATATTGCCTTTAAAGTTCTACAACAGCTCTGGCTGCTAGGCTTGCATGTGCTGCAAACTCCGCCGCTCCTTGAGCAGCAGAGGTAGCATCCTTAAATTTCATGTTCCAATTCTGCCTACCAACAGAAAAATTACCATTAACATCTCTAGGAAATGATTTCCCATGCTCCAACCTTTCATCCTTGAAACATAAGTAGCATGAACCACCATCATCAACACAATATTGCCTTGAAAGTTCTACAAAAACTCTGGCAGCTAGGTTTGCATGTTATGCAAACTCAGCCGCTGCTTGAGCAGCAGAGGTAGCATCCTTAAATTTCATGTTCCAACTCTGCCTGCCAACAGAAAAATTACCATTACCATCTCCAGGAAATGATTGCCCATGTTCCAGCCTTACATCCTTGAAACCTAAGTGGCATGAACCACCATCAACAACACAATATTGCCTTGAAAGTTCTACAACAGCTCTGGCAGCGAGGCTTGCATGTTCTGCAAACTCAGCTGCTACTTGAGCAGCATAGGTAGCATCCTTAAATTTCATGTTCCATTTCTGCCTGCCAACAGAAAAATTACCATTACCATCTCAAGAAAATGATTGCCCATGTTCCAACCTTTTGTCCTTGAAACCTAAGTGGCATGAACCACCATCATCAACTCAATATTGCCTTGAAAGTTCTACAACAGCTCTGGCAGATAGGCCTGCATGTTCTGCAAACTCAGCCGCTGCTTGAGCAGCAGAGGTAGCATCCTTAAATTTCATGTTCCATTTCTGCCTGCCAACAGACAAATTACCATTAACATCTCTAGGAAATGATTGCCCAAGTTCCAACCTTTCATCCTAGAAACCTAAGTGGCATGAACCACCATCATCAACACAATATTGCCTTAAAAGTTCTACAACAGCTCTGGCAGCTAGGCCTGTATGTTCTGCAAACTCAGCCGCTGCTTGAGCAGCAGAGGTAGCATCCTTAAATTTCATGTTCTAATTCTGCCTGCCAACAGACAAATTACCATTAACATCTCTAGGAAATGATTGCCCATGTTCCAACCTTTCATCCTAGAAACCTAAGTGGCATGAACCACCATCATCAACCCAATATTGCCTTGAAAGTTCTGCAACAGCTCTGGCAGCTAGGCCTGCATGTTCTGCAAACTCAGCCGCTGCTTGAGCAGCAGAGGTAGCATCCTTAAATTTCATGTTCCAATTCTGCCTGCCAACAGACAAATTACCATTAACATCTCTAGGAAATGATTGCCCTTGTTCCAACCTTTCATCCTTGAAACCTATGTGGCATGAACCACCATCATCAACACAATATTGCCATGAAAGTTCTACAACAGCTCTGGCAGCGAGGCTTGCATGTTCTGCAAACTCAGCCGCTGCTTGAGCAGCAGAGGTAGCATCCATAAATTTCATGTTCCAATTCTGCCTGCGAACAGAACAATTACCATTACGATCTCCAGGAAATGATTGCTCATGTTCCAACATTTCATCCTTGAAAACTAAGTGGCATGAACCACCATCATCAACAAAATATTGCCTTGAAAGTTCTACAACAGCTTTGGAAGCGAGGCTTGCATGTTCTATAAACTCGGCCGCTGCTTGAGCAACAGAGTTAGCATCCTTAAATTTCATGTTCCAATTCTGCCTGCCAATAGAAAATTACCATTAACATCTCTAGTAAATGATTGCCCATGTTCCAACCTTTCATCCTTGAAACCTAAGTGGCATGAACCACAATCTTCAACACAATATTGCCTTGTAAGTTCTACAACAGCTCTGGCAGCTAGGCCTGCATGTTCTGCAAACTCAGCCGCTGCTTGAGCAGCAGAGGTAGCATCCTTAAATTTCATGTTCCAATTCTGCCTGCCAACAGAAAAATTACCATTACCATCTCTAGGAAATGATTGCCCATGTTCCAACCTTTTATCCTAGAAACCTATGTGGCATGAACCACCATCATCAACACAATATTGCCTTAAAAGTTCTACAACAGCTCTGGCAGCTAGGCCTGTATGTTCTGCAAACTCAGCCGCTGCTTGAGCAGCAGAGGTAGCATCCTTAAATTTCATGTTCTAATTCTGCCTGCCAACAGACAAATTACCATTAACATGTCTAGGAAATGATTGCCCATGTTCCAACCTTTCATCTTAGAAACCTAAGTGGCATGAACCACCATCATCAACACAATATTGCCTTGTAAGTTCTACAACAGCTCTGGCAGTGAGGCTTGCATGTTCTGCTAACTCAGCCGCTGCTTGAGCAACAGAGTTAGCATCCTTAAATTTCATGTTCCAATTCTGCCTGCCAACAGACAAATTACCATTAACATCTCTAGGAAATGATTGCCCTTGTTCCAACCTTTCATCCTTGAAACCTATGTGGCATGAACCACCATCATCAACACAATATTGCCATGAAAGTTCTACAACAGCTCTGGCAGCGAGGCTTGCATGTTCTGCAAACTCAGCCGCTGCTTGAGCAGCAGAGGTAGCATCCATAAATTTCATGTTCCAATTCTGCCTGCGAACAGAACAATTACCATTACGATCTCCAGGAAATGATTGCTCATGTTCCAACATTTCATCCTTGAAAACTAAGTGGCATGAACCACCATCATCAACAAAATATTGCCTTGAAAGTTCTACAACAGCTTTGGAAGCGAGGCTTGCATGTTCTATAAACTCGGCCGCTGCTTGAGCAACAGAGTTAGCATCCTTAAATTTCATGTTCCAATTCTGCCTGCCAATAGAAAATTACCATTAACATCTCTAGTAAATGATTGCCCATGTTCCAACCTTTCATCCTTGAAACCTAAGTGGCATGAACCACAATCATCAACACAATATTGCCTTGTAAGTTCTACAACAGCTCTGGCAGTGAGGTTTGCATGTTCTGCTAACTCAGCCGCTGCTTGAGCAACAGAGTTAGCATCCTTAAATTTCATGTTCCAATTCTACCTGCCAACAGAAAAATTACCATTACCTTCTCCAGGAAATGATTGCCCATGTTCCAACCTTTCATCCTTGTAACCTAAGTGGCATGAACCACCATCATCAACACAATATTGCCTTGAAAGTTCTACAACAACTCTGGCAGCTAGGTTTGCATGTTATAAAAACTCAGCCGCTGCTTGAGCAGCAGAGGTAGCATCCTTAAATTTCATGTTCCAATTCTGCCTGCCAATAGAAAAATTACCATTACCATCTCCAGGAAATGATTGCCCATGTTCCAACCTTTCATCCTTGAATCTAAGTGGCATGAACCACCATCATCAACACAATATTGCCTTTAAAGTTCTACAACCGCTCTGGCAGCTAGGCTAACATGTGCTGCAAACTCAGCCGCTCCTTGAGCAGCAGAGGTAGCATCCTTAAATTTCATGTTCCAATTCTGCCTACCAACAGAAAAATTACCATTAACATCTCTAGGAAATGATTTCCCATGCTCCAACCTTTCATCCTTGAAACCTAAGTGGCATGAACCACCATCATCAACACAATATTGCCTTGAAAGTTCTACAAAAACTCTGGCAGCTAGGTTTGCATGTTATGCAAACTCAGCCGCTGCTTGAGCAGCAGAGGTAGCATCCTTAAATTTCATGTTCCAACTCTGCCTGCCAACAGAAAAATTACCATTACCATCTCCAGGAAATGATTGCCCATGTTCCAACCTTACATCCTTGAAACCTAAGTGGCATGAACCACCATCATCAACACAATATTGCCTTTAAAGTTCTACAACAGCTCTGGCAGTTAGGCTTGCATGTTCTGCAAACTCAGCCGCTGCTTGAGCAGCAGAGGTAGCATCCATAAATTTCATGTTCCAATTCTTCTTGCAAACAAAAAAATTACCATTATGATCTCTAGGAAATGATTGCCCATGTTCCAACCTTTCATCCTTGAAACCTAAGTGTCATGAACCACCATCATCAACTCAATATTGCCTTGAAAGTTCTACAACAGCTCTGGCAGCTAGGCCTGCATGTTCTGCAAACTCAGCCGCTGCTTGAGTAGTAGAGGTAGCATCCTTAAATTTCATGTTCCAATTCTGCCTGCCAACAGAAAAATTACCATTACCATCTCTAGGAAATAATTGCCTATGTTCCAACCTTTCATCCTAGAAACCTAAGTGGCATGAACCACCATCATCAACACAATATTGCCTTGAAAGTTCTACAACAGCTCTGGCAGTGAGGCTTGCATGTTCTGCAAACTCAGCCGCTGCTTGAGCAACAGAGTTAGCATCCTTAAATTTCATGTTCCAATTCTGCCTGCCAACAGAAAAATTACCATTACCATCTCTAGGAAATGATTGCCCATGTTCCAACCTTTCATCCTTGAAACCTATGTGGCATGAACCACCATCATCAACTCAATATTGCCTTGAAAGTTCTACAACAGCTCTGGCAGCTAGGCCTGCATGTTCTGCAAACTCAGCCGCTGCTTGAGCAGCAGATGTAGCATCCTTAAATTTCATGTTCCAATTCTGCCTGCCAACAGAAAAGTTACCATTACCATCTCTAGGAAATGATTGCCCACGTTACAACCTTTCATCCTAGAAACCTAAGTGGCATGAACTACCATCATCAACATAATATTGCCTTGAAAGTTCTACAACAGCTCTGGCAGTAAGGCTTGCATGTTCTGCAAACTCAGCCGCTGCTTGAGCAACAGAGTTAGCATCCTTAAATTTCATGTTCCAATTCTGCCTGCCAACAGACAAATTACCATTAACATCTCTAGGAAATGATTGCCCATGTTCCAACCTTTCATCCTAGAAACCTAAGTGGCATGAACCACCATCATCAACACAATATTGCCTTGAAAGTTCTACAATAGCTCTGGCAGCTAGGCCTGCATGTTCTGTAAACTCAGCCGCTGCTTGAGTAGCAGAGGTAGCATCCTTAAATTTCATGTTCTAATTCTGCCTGCCAACAGACAAATTACCATTAACATCTCTAGGAAATGATTGCCCATGTTCCAACCTTTCATCCTAGAAACCTAAGTGGCATGAACCACCATCATCAACCCAATATTGCCTTGAAAGTTCTGCAACAGCTCTGGCAGCTAGGCCTGCATGTTCTGCAAACTCAGCCGCTGCTTGAGCAGCAGAGGTAGCATCCTTAAATTTCATGTTCCAATTCTGCCTGCCAACAGAAAAATTACCATTACCATCTCTAGGAAATGATTGCCCATGTTCCAACCTTTTATCCTAGAAACCTATGTGGCATGAACCACCATCATCAACACAATATTGCCATGAAAGTTCTACAACAGCTCTGGCAGCGAGGCTTGCATGTTCTGCAAACTCAGCCGCTGCTTGAGCAGCAGAGGTAGCATCCATAAATTTCATGTTCCAATTCTGCCTGCGAACAGAACAATTACCATTACCATCTCCAGGAAATGATTGCCCATGTTCCAACCTTACATCCTTGAAACCTAAGTGGCATGAACCACCATCATCAACACAATATTGCCTTTAAAGTTCTACAACAGCTCTGGCAGTTAGGCTTGCATGTTCTGCAAACTCAGCCGCTGCTTGAGCAGCAGAGGTAGCATCCATAAATTTCATGTTCCAATTCTTCTTGCAAACAAAAAAATTACCATTATGATCTCTAGGAAATGATTGCCCATGTTCCAACCTTTCATCCTTGAAACCTAAGTGTCATGAACCACCATCATCAACTCAATATTGCCTTGAAAGTTCTACAACAGCTCTGGCAGCTAGGCCTGCATGTTCTGCAAACTCAGCCGCTGCTTGAGTAGTAGAGGTAGCATCCTTAAATTTCATGTTCCAATTCTGCCTGCCAACAGAAAAATTACCATTACTATCTCTAGGAAATAATTGCCTATGTTCCAACCTTTCATCCTAGAAACCTAAGTGGCATGAACCACCATCATCAACACAATATTGCCTTGAAAGTTCTACAACAGCTCTGGCAGTGAGGCTTGCATGTTCTGCAAACTCAGCCGCTGCTTGAGCAACAGAGTTAGCATCCTTAAATTTCATGTTCCAATTCTGCCTGCCAACAGAAAAATTACCATTACCATCTCTAGGAAATGATTGCCCATGTTCCAACCTTTCATCCTTGAAACCTATGTGGCATGAACCACCATCATCAACTCAATATTGCCTTGAAAGTTCTACAACAGCTCTGGCAGCTAGGCCTGCATGTTCTGCAAACTCAGCCGCTGCTTGAGCAGCAGATGTAGCATCCTTAAATTTCATGTTCCAATTCTGCCTGCCAACAGAAAAGTTACCATTACCATCTCTAGGAAATGATTGCCCACGTTACAACCTTTCATCCTAGAAACCTAAGTGGCATGAACTACCATCATCAACATAATATTGCCTTGAAAGTTCTACAACAGCTCTGGCAGTAAGGCTTGCATGTTCTGCAAACTAAGCCGCTGCTTGAGCAACAGAGTTAGCATCCTTAAATTTCATGTTCCAATTATGCCTGCCAACAGACAAATTACCATTAACATCTCTAGGAAATGATTGCCCATGTTCCAACCTTTCATCCTAGAAACCTAAGTGGCATGAACCACCATCATCAACACAATATTGCCTTGAAAGTTCTACAATAGCTCTGGCAGCTAGGCCTGCATGTTCTGCAAACTCAGCCGCTGCTTGAGTAGTAGAGGTAGCATCCTTAAATTTCATGTTCTAATTCTGCCTGCCAACAGACAAATTACCATTAACATCTCTAGGAAATGATTGCCCATGTTCCAACCTTTCATCCTAGAAACCTAAGTGGCATGAACCACCATCATCAACCCAATATTGCCTTGAAAGTTCTGCAACAGCTCTGGCAGCTAGGCCTGCATGTTCTGCAAACTCAGCCGCTGCTTGAGCAGCAGAGGTAGCATCCTTAAATTTCATGTTCCAATTCTGCCTGCCAACAGAAAAATTACCATTACCATCTCTAGGAAATGATTGCCCATGTTCCAACCTTTTATCCTAGAAACCTATGTGGCATGAACCACCATCATCAACACAATATTGCCATGAAAGTTCTACAACAGCTCTGGCAGCGAGGCTTGCATGTTCTGCAAACTCAGCCGCTGCTTGAGCAGCAGAGGTAGCATCCATAAATTTCATGTTCCAATTCTGCCTGCGAACAGAACAATTACCATTACGATCTCCAGGAAATGATTGCTCATGTTCCAACATTTCATCCTTGAAAACTAAGTGGCATGAACCACCATCATCAACAAAATATTGCCTTGAAAGTTCTACAACAGCTTTGGAAGCGAGGCTTGCATGTTCTATAAACTCGGCCGCTGCTTGAGCAACAGAGTTAGCATCCTTAAATTTCATGTTCCAAATCTGCCTGCCAATAGAAAATTACCATTAACATCTCTAGTAAATGATTGCCCAAGTTCCAACCTTTCATCCTTGAAACCTAAGTGGCATGAACCACCATCATCAACACAATATTGCCTTGTAAGTTCTACAACAGCTCTGGCAGTGAGGCTTGCATGTTCTGCTAACTCAGCCGCTGCTTGAGCAACAGAGTTAGCATCCTTAAATTTCATGTTCCAATTCTACCTGCCAAAAGAAGAATTACCATTACCTTCTCCAGGAAATGATTGCCCATATTCCAACCTTTCATCCTTGAAACCTAAGTGGCATGAACCACCATCATCAACACAATATTGCCTTGAAAGTTCTACAACAACTCTGGCAGCTAGGTTTGCATGTTATACAAACTCAGCCGCTGCTTGAGCAGCAGAGGTAGCATCCTTAAATTTCATGTTCCAATTCTGCCTGCCAATAGAAAAATTACCATTACCATCTCCAGGAAATGATTGCCCATGTTCCAACCTTTCATCCTTGAATCTAAGTGGCATGAACCACCATCATCAACACAATATTGCCTTTAAAGTTCTACAACAGCTCTGGCAGCTAGGCTAACATGTGCTGCAAACTCAGCCGCTGCTTGAGCAGCAGA
Organism: Nicotiana tabacum; assembly: GCF_000715075.1. Classification (NCBI taxonomy): domain Eukaryota; kingdom Viridiplantae; phylum Streptophyta; class Magnoliopsida; order Solanales; family Solanaceae; genus Nicotiana; species Nicotiana tabacum. The sequence continues at coordinate 42,399,036 of NC_134083.1, read as the reverse complement.
GGTAGCATCCATAAATTTCATGTTCCAATTCTGCCTGCGAACAGAACAATTACCATTACCATCTCCAGGAAATGATTGCCCATGTTCCAACCTTACATCCTTGAAACCTAAGTGGCATGAACCACCATCATCAACACAATATTGCCTTTAAAGTTCTACAACAGCTCTGGCAGTTAGGCTTGCATGTTCTGCAAACTCAGCCGCTGCTTGAGCAGCAGAGGTAGCATCCATAAATTTCATGTTCCAATTCTTCTTGCAAACAAAAAAATTACCATTATGATCTCTAGGAAATGATTGCCCATGTTCCAACCTTTCATCCTTGAAACCTAAGTGTCATGAACCACCATCATCAACTCAATATTGCCTTGAAAGTTCTACAACAGCTCTGGCAGCTAGGCCTGCATGTTCTGCAAACTCAGCCGCTGCTTGAGTAGTAGAGGTAGCATCCTTAAATTTCATGTTCCAATTCTGCCTGCCAACAGAAAAATTACCATTACTATCTCTAGGAAATAATTGCCTATGTTCCAACCTTTCATCCTAGAAACCTAAGTGTCATGAACCACCATCATCAACTCAATATTGCCTTGAAAGTTCTACAACAGCTCTGGCAGCTAGGCCTGCATGTTCTGCAAACTCAGCCGCTGCTTGAGCAGTAGAGGTAGCATCCTTAAATTTCATGTACCAATTCTGCCTGCCAACAGAAAAATTACCATTACCATCTCCAGGAAATGATTACCCATGTTCCAACCTTTCATCCTAGAAACCTAAGTGGCATGAACCACCATCATCAACACAATATTGCCTTGAAAGTTCTACAACAGCTCTGGCAGTGAGGCTTGCATGTTCTGCAAACTCAGCCGCTGCTTGAGCAACAGAGTTAGCATCCTTCAATTTCATGTTCCAATTCTGCCTACCAACAGATAAATTACCATTACCATCTCTAGGAAATGATTGCCCATGTTCCAACCTTTCATCCTTGAAACCTATGTGGCATGAACCACCATCAACAACACAATATTGCCTTGAAAGTTCTACAACAGCTCTGGCAGCGAGGCTTGCATGTTCTGCAAACTCAGCTGCTACTTGAGCAGCATAGGTAGCATCCTTAAATTTCATGTTCCATTTCTGCCTGCCAACAGAAAAATTACCATTACCATCTCAAGGAAATGATTGCCCATGTTCCAACCTTTCATCCTTGAAACCTAAGTGGCATGAACCACCATCATCAACTCAATATTGCCTTGAAAGTTCTACAACAGCTCTGGCAGCGAGGCTTGCATGTTCTGCAAACTCAGCTGCTACTTGAGCAGTATAGGTAGCATCCTTAAATTTCATGTTCCATTTCTGCCTGCCAACAGAAAAATTACCATTACCATCTCAAGGAAATGATTGCCCATGTTCCAACCTTTCATCCTTGAAACCTAAGTGGCATGAACCACCATCATCAACTCAATATTGCCTTGAAAGTTCTACAACAGCTCTGGCAGCTAGGCCTGCATGTTCTGCAAACTCAGCCGCTACTTGAGCAGCAGAGGTAGCATCCTTAAATTACATGTTCCAATTCTGCCTGCCAATAGAAAAATTACCATTACCATCTCCAGGAAATGATTGCCCATGTTCCAACCTTTCATCCTTGAATCTAAGTGGCATGAACCACCATCATCAACACAATATTGCCTTTAAAGTTCTACAACAGCTCTGGCAGCTAGGCTTGCATGTGCTGCAAACTCAGCCGCTCCTTGAGCAGCAGAGGTAGCATCCTTAAATTTCATGTTCCAATTCTACCTACCAACAGCAAAATTACCATTAACATCTCTCGGAAATGATTTCCCATGCTCCAACCTTTCATCCTTGAAACCTAAGTGGCATGAACCACCATCATCAACACAATATTGCCTTGAAAGTTCTACAAAAACTCTGGCAGCTAAGTTTGCATGTTATGCAAACTCAGCCGCTGCTTGAGCAGCAGAGGTAGCATCCTTAAATTTCATGTTCCAACTCTACCTGCCAACAGAAAAATTACCATTACCATCTCCAGGAAATGATTGCCCATGTTCCAACCTTACATCCTTGAAACCTAAGTGGCATGAACCACCATCAACAACACAATATTGCCTTGAAAGTTCTACAACAGCTCTGGCAGCGAGGCTTGCATGTTCTGCAAACTCAGCTGCTACTTGAGCAGCATAGGTAGCATCCTTAAATTTCATGTTCCATTTCTGCGTGCCAACAGAAAAATTACCATTACCATCTCAAGGAAATGATTGCCCATGTTCCAACCTTTCATCCTTGAAACCTAAGTGGCAGGAACCACCATCATCAACATAATATTGCCTTGAAAGTTCTACAACAGCTCTGGCAGTGAGGCTTGCATGTTCTGCAAACTCAGTCGCTGCTTGAGCAGCAGAGGTAGCATCCTTAAATTTCATGTTCCATTTCTGCCTGCCAACAGAAAAATTACCATTACCATCTCAAGGAAATGATTGCCCATGTTCCAACCTTCCATCCTTGAAACCTAAGTGGCATGAACCACCATCATGAACTCAATATTGCCTTGAAAGTTCTACAACAGCTCTGGCAGCTAGGCCTGCATGTTCTGCAAACTCAGCCGCTACTTGAGCAGCAGAGGTAGCATCCTTAAATTTCATGTTCCAATTATGCCTGCCAACAGAAAAATTACCATTACCATCTCTAGGAAATGATTGCCCATGTTACAACCTTTCATCCTAGAAACCTAAGTGGCATGAACCACCATCATCAACATAATATTGCCTTGAAAGTTCTACAACAGCTCTGGCAGTGAGGCTTGCATGTTCTGCAAACTCAGCCGCTGCTTGAGCAACCGAGTTAGCATCCTTAAATTTCATGTTCCAATTCTGCCTGCCAACAGACAAATTACCATTAACATCTCTAGGAAATGATCGCCCATGTTCCAACCTTTAATCCTAGAAACCTAAGTTGCATGAACCACCATCATCAACACAATATTGCCATGAAAGTTCTACAACAGCTCTGGCAGTGAGGCTTGCATGTTCTGCAAACTCAGCCGCTGCTTGAGCAATAGAGTTAGCATCCTTAAATTTCATGTTCCAATTCTGCCTGCCAACAGACAAATTACCATTAACATCTCTAGGAAATGATTGCCCATGTTCCAACCTTTCATCCTAGAAACCTAAGTGGCATGAACCACCATCATCAACCCAATATTACCTTGAAAGTTCTGCAACTGCTCTGGCAGCTAGGCCTGCATGTTCTGCAAACTCAGCCGCTGCTTGAGCAGCAGAGGTAGCATCCTTAAATTTCATGTTCCAATTCTGCCTGCCAATAGAAAAATTACCATTACCATCTCTAGGAAATGATTGCCCATGTTCCAACCTTTCAACCTAGAAACCTAAGTGGCATGAACCACCATCATCAATACAATATTGCCTTGTAAGTTCTACAACAGCTCTAGCAGTGAGGCTTGCATGTTCTGCAAACTCAATCGCTGCTTGAGCAACAGAGTTAGCATCCTTAAATTTCATGTTCCAATTCTGCCTGCCAACAGACAAATTACCATTAACATCTCTAGGAAATGATTGCCCTTCTTCCAACCTTTCATCCTTGAAACCTATGTGGCATGGACCACCATCATCAACACAATATTGCCATGAAAGTTCTACAACAGCTCTGGCAGCGAGGCTTGCATGTTCTGCAAACTCAGCCGCTGCTTGAGCAGCAGAGTTAGCATCCTTAAATATCATGTTCCAATTCTGCCTGCCAACAGAAAAATTACCATTACCATCTCTAGGAAATGATTGCCTATGTTCCAACCTTTCATCCTTGAAACCTAAGTGGCATGAACCACCATCATCAACACAATATTTCCTTGAAAGTTCTACAACAGCTCTGGCAGCTAGGCTAGCATGTTCTACAAACTCAGCCGCTGCTTGAGCAGCAGAGGTAGCATCCTTCAATTTCATGTTCCAATTCTACCTGCTAACAGAAAATTTACCATTACCATCTCCAGGAAATGAATGCCCACGTTCCAACATTTCATCCTTGAAACCTAAGTGGCATGATCCACCATCAACAACACAATATTGCCTTGAAAGTTCTACAACAACTCTGGCAGCTAGGCTTGCATGTTCTGCAAACATAGCCGCTGCTTGAGGAGCAGAGGTAGCATCCTTAAATTTCATGTTCCAATTCTGCCTGCCAACAGAAAAATTACCATTACCATCTCAAGGAAATGATTGCCCATGTTCCAACCTTTCATCCTTTAAATCTAAGTGGCATGAACCACCATCATCAACAAAATATTGCCTTGAAAGTTCTACAACAGCTCTGGCAGCTAGGCTTGCATGTTATGCAAACTCAGCCGCTGCTTGAGCAGCAGAGTTAGCATCCTTAAATATCATGTTCCAATTCTGCCTGCCAATAGAAAAATTACCATTAACATCTCTATGAAATGATTGCCCATGTTCCAACCTTTCATCCTTGAAACCTAAGTGGCATGAACCACCATCATCAGCACGCTATTTCCTTGAAATTTCTACAACAGCTCTGGCAGCTAGGCTAGCATGTTCTACAAACTCAGCCGTTGCTCTAGCAGCAGAGGTAGCATCCTTAAATTTCATGTTCCAATTCTACCTGCTAACAGAAAATTTACCATTACCATCTCCAGGAAATGAATGCCCACGTTCCAACCTTTCATCCTTGAACCCTAAGTGGCATGATCCACCATCAACAACACAATATTGCCTTGAAAGTTCTACAACAGCTCTGGCAGCGAGGCTTGCATGTTCTGCAAACTCAGCTGCTACTTGAGCAGTATAGGTAGCATCCTTAAATTTCATGTTCCATTTCTGCCTGCCAACAGAAAAATTACCATTACCATCTCAAGGAAATGATTGCCCATGTTCCAACCTTTCATCCTTGAAACCTAAGTGGCATGAACCACCATCATCAACTCAATATTGCCTTGAAAGTTCTACAACAGCTCTGGCAGCTAGGCCTGCATGTTCTGCAAACTCAGCCGCTACTTGAGCAGCAGAGGTAGCATCCTTAAATTACATGTTCCAATTCTGCCTGCCAATAGAAAAATTACCATTACCATCTCCAGGAAATGATTGCCCATGTTCCAACCTTTCATCCTTGAATCTAAGTGGCATGAACCACCATCATCAACACAATATTGCCTTTAAAGTTCTACAACAGCTCTGGCAGCTAGGCTTGCATGTGCTGCAAACTCAGCCGCTCCTTGAGCAGCAGAGGTAGCATCCTTAAATTTCATGTTCCAATTCTACCTACCAACAGCAAAATTACCATTAACATCTCTCGGAAATGATTTCCCATGCTCCAACCTTTCATCCTTGAAACCTAAGTGGCATGAACCACCATCATCAACACAATATTGCCTTGAAAGTTCTACAAAAACTCTGGCAGCTAAGTTTGCATGTTATGCAAACTCAGCCGCTGCTTGAGCAGCAGAGGTAGCATCCTTAAATTTCATGTTCCAACTCTACCTGCCAACAGAAAAATTACCATTACCATCTCCAGGAAATGATTGCCCATGTTCCAACCTTACATCCTTGAAACCTAAGTGGCATGAACCACCATCAACAACACAATATTGCCTTGAAAGTTCTACAACAGCTCTGGCAGCGAGGCTTGCATGTTCTGCAAACTCAGCTGCTACTTGAGCAGCATAGGTAGCATCCTTAAATTTCATGTTCCATTTCTGCGTGCCAACAGAAAAATTACCATTACCATCTCAAGGAAATGATTGCCCATGTTCCAACCTTTCATCCTTGAAACCTAAGTGGCAGGAACCACCATCATCAACACAATATTGCCTTGAAAGTTCTACAACAGCTCTGGCAGTGAGGCTTGCATGTTCTGCAAACTCAGCCGCTGCTTGAGCAGCAGAGGTAGCATCCTTAAATTTCATGTTCCATTTCTGCCTGCCAACAGAAAAATTACCATTACCATCTCAAGGAAATGATTGCCCATGTTCCAACCTTCCATCCTTGAAACCTAAGTGGCATGAACCTCCATCATCAACTCAATATTGCCTTGAAAGTTCTACAACAGCTCTGGCAGCTAGGCCTGCATGTTCTGCAAACTCAGCCGCTGCTTGAGCAGCAGAGGTAGCATCCTTAAATTTCATGTTCCAATTCTGCCTGCCAACAGAAAAATTACCATTACCATCTCTAGGAAATGATTGCCCATGTTACAACCTTTCATCCTAGAAACCTAAGTGGCATGAACCACCATCATCAACATAATATTGCCTTGAAAGTTCTACAACAGCTCTGGCAGTGAGGCTTGCATGTTCTGCAAACTCAGCCGCTGCTTGAGCAACCGAGTTAGCATCCTTAAATTTCATGTTCCAATTCTGCCTGCCAACAGACAAATTACCATTAACATCTCTAGGAAATGATCGCCCATGTTCCAACCTTTAATCCTAGAAACCTAAGTTGCATGAACCACCATCATCAACACAATATTGCCTTGAAAGTTCTACAACAGCTCTGGCAGTGAGGCTTGCATGTTCTGCAAACTCAGCCGCTGCTTGAGCAATAGAGTTAGCATCCTTAAATTTCATGTTCCAATTCTGCCTGCCAACAGACAAATTACCATTAACATCTCTAGGAAATGATTGCCCATGTTCCAACCTTTCATCCTAGAAACCTAAGTGGCATGAACCACCATCATCAACCCAATATTACCTTGAAAGTTCTGCAACTGCTCTGGCAGCTAGGCCTGCATGTTCTGCAAACTCAGCCGCTGCTTGAGCAGCAGAGGTAGCATCCTTAAATTTCATGTTCCAATTCTGCCTGCCAATAGAAAAATTACCATTACCATCTCTAGGAAATGATTGCCCATGTTCCAACCTTTCAACCTAGAAACCTAAGTGGCATGAACCACCATCATCAATACAATATTGCCTTGTAAGTTCTACAACAGCTCTGGCAGTGAGGCTTGCATGTTCTGCAAACTCAACCGCTGCTTGAGCAACAGAGTTAGCATCCTTAAATTTCATGTTCCAATTCTGCCTGCCAACTGACAAATTACCATTAACATCTCTAGGAAATGATTGCCCTTCTTCCAACCTTTCATCCTTGAAACCTATGTGGCATGGACCACCATCATCAACACAATATTGCCATGAAAGTTCTACAACAGCTCTGGCAGCGAGGCTTGCATGTTCTGCAAACTCAGCCGCTGCTTGAGCAGCAGAGTTAGCATCCTTAAATATCATGTTCCAATTCTGCCTGCCAACAGAAAAATTACCATTACCATCTCTAGGAAATGATTGCCTATGTTCCAACCTTTCATCCTTGAAACCTAAGTGGCATGAACCACCATCATCAACACAATATTTCCTTGAAAGTTCTACAACAGCTCTGGCAGCTAGGCTAGCATGTTCTACAAACTCAGCCGCTGCTTGAGCAGCAGAGGTAGCATCCTTCAATTTCATGTTCCAATTCTACCTGCTAACAGAAAATTTACCATTACCATCTCCAGGAAATGAATGCCCACGTTCCAACATTTCATCCTTGAAACCTAAGTGGCATGATCCACCATCAACAACACAATATTGCCTTGAAAGTTCTACAACAACTCTGGCAGCTAGGCTTGCATGTTCTGCAAACATAGCCGCTGCTTGAGGAGCAGAGGTAGCATCCTTAAATTTCATGTTCCAATTCTGCCTGCCAACAGAAAAATTACCATTACCATCTCAAGGAAATGATTGCCCATGTTCCAACCTTTCATCCTTTAAATCTAAGTGGCATGAACCACCATCATCAACAAAATATTGCCTTGAAAGTTCTACAACAGCTCTGGCAGCTAGGCTTGCATGTTATGCAAACTCAGCCGCTGCTTGAGCAGCAGAGTTAGCATCCTTAAATATCATGTTCCAATTCTGCCTGCCAATAGAAAAATTACCATTAACATCTCTATGAAATGATTGCCCATGTTCCAACCTTTCATCCTTGAAACCTAAGTGGCATGAACCACCATCATCAGCACGCTATTTCCTTGAAATTTCTACAACAGCTCTGGCAGCTAGGCTAGCATGTTCTACAAACTCAGCCGTTGCTCTAGCAGCAGAGGTAGCATCCTTAAATTTCATGTTCCAATTCTACCTGCTAACAGAAAATTTACCATTACCATCTCCAGGAAATGAATGCCCACGTTCCAACCTTTCATCCTTGAACCCTAAGTGGCATGATCCACCATCAACAACACAATATTGCCTTGAAAGTTCTACAACAACTCTGGCAGCTAGGCTTGCATGTTCTGCAAACATAGCCGCTGCTTGAGGAGCAGAGGTAGCATCCTTAAATTTCATGTTCCAATTCTGCCTGCCAACAGAAAAATTACCATTACCATCTCAAGGAAATGATTACCCATGTTCCAACCTTTCATCCTTTAAATCTAAGTGGCATGAACCACCATCATCAACAAAATATTGCCTTGAAAGTTCTACAACAGCTCTGGCAGCTAGGCTTGCATGTTCTGCAAACTCAGCCGCTGCTTGAGCAGCAGAGTTAGCATCCTTAAATATCATGTTCCAATTCTGCCTGCCAACAGAAAAATTACCATTACCATCTCTAGGAAATGATTGCCCATGTTCCAACCTTTCATCCTTGAAACCTAAGTGGCATGAACCACCATCATCAACTCAATATTGCCTTTAAAGTTCTACAACAGCTCTGGCAGCTAGGCTTGCATGTTCTGCAAACTCAGCTGCTACTTGTGCAACATAGGTAGCATCCTTAAATTTCATATTCCAATTCTGCTTGCCAACAGAAAATTACCATTAACATCTCTAGGAAATGATTGCCCATGTTCCAACCTTTCATCCTTGAAACCTAAGTGGCATGAACCACCATCATCAATACAATATTGCCTTTAAAGTTCTACAACAGCTCTAGCAGCTAGGCTTGTATGTTCTGCAAACTTAGCCACTGCTTGAGCAGCGGAGGTAGCATCCTTAAATTTCATGTTCCAATTCTACCTGCTAACAGAAAAATTGCCATTACCATCTCCAGGAAATGAATGCCCACGTTCCAACCTTTCATCCTTGAAACCTAAGTGGCATGATCCACCATCATCAACACAATATTGCCTTGAAAGTTCTACAACAGCTCTGGCAGTGAGGCTTGCATGTTCTGCAAACTCAGCCGCTGCTTGAGCAATAGAGTTAGCATCCTTAAATTTCATGTTCCAATTCTGCCTGCCAACAGAAAATTACCATTAACATCTCTAGGAAATGATTGCCCATGTTCCAACCTTTCATCCTTGAAACCTAAGTGGCATGAACCACCATCATCAACACAATATTGCCTTTAAAGTTCTACAACAGCTCTGGCAGCTAGGCTTGTATGTTCTGCAAACTTAGTCACTGCTTGAGCCGCGGAGGTAGCATTCTTAAATTTCATGTTCCAATTCTACCTGCTAACAGAAAAATTGCCATTACCATCTCCAGGAAATGAATGCCCACGTTCCAACCTTTCATCCTTGAAACCTAAGTGGCATGATCCACCATCATCAACACAATATTGCCTTGAAAGTTCTACAACAGCTCCGGCAGTGAGGCTTGCATGTTCTGCAAACTCAGCCGCTGCTTGAGCAATAGAGTTAGCATCCTTAAATTTCATGTTCCAATTCTGCCTGCCAACAGAAAATTACCATTAACATCTCTAGGAAATGATTGCCCATGTTCCAACCTTTCATCCTTGAAACCTAAGTGGCATGAACCACCATCATCAACACAATATTGCCTTTAAAGTTCTACAACAGCTCTAGCAGCTAGGCTTGTATGTTCTACAAACTTAGCCACTGCTTGAGCAGCAGAGGTAGCATCCTTAAATTTCATGTTCCAATTCTGCTTGCCAACAGAAAATTTACCATTACCATCTCTAGGAAATGATTGCCCATGTTCCAACCTTTCATCCTTGAAACCTAAGTGGCATGAACCACCATCATCAATGCAATATTTCCTTGAAAGTTCTACAACAGCTCTGGGAGCTAGGCTAGCATGTTCTGCAAACTCAGCCGCCGCTTGAGCCGGGGAGGTAGCATCCTTAAATTTCATGTTCCAATTCTACCTGCTAACAGAAAAATTGCCATTACCATCTCCAGGAAATGAATGCCCACGTTCCAACCTTTCATCCTTGAAACCTAAGTGGCAAGATCCACCATCATCAACACAATATTGCCTTGAAAGTTCTACAACAGCTCTGGCAGTGAGGCTTGCATGTTCTGCAAACTCAGCCGCTGCTTGAGCAATAGAGTTAGCATCCTTAAATTTCATGTTCCAATTCTGCCTGCCAACAGAAAAATTACCATTACCATCTCCAGGAAATGATTGCCCTTGTTCCAACCTTTCATCCTTGAAACCTAAGTGGCATGAACCACCATCATCAACAAAATATTGCCTTGAAAGTTCTACAACAGCTCTAGCAGCTAGGCTTGCATGTTCTGCAAACTCAGCCGCTGCTTGAGCAGCAGAGTTAGCATCCTTAAGTATCATGTTCCAATTCTGCCTGCCAACAGAAAAATTACCATTACCATCTCTAGGAAATGATTGCCCATGTTCCAACCTTTCATCCTTGAAACCTAAGTGGCATGAACCACCATCATCAACACAATATTACCTTGAAAGTTCTACAACAGCTCTGGCAGTGAGGCTTGCATGTTCTGCAAACTCAGCCGCTGCTTGAGCAATAGAGTTAGCATCCTTAAATTTCATGTTCCAATTCTGCTTGCCAACAGAAAATTTACCATTACCATCTCTAGGAAATGATTGCCCATGTTCCAACCTTTCATCCTTGAAACCTAAGTGGCATGAACCACCATCATCAATGCAATATTTCCTTGAAAGTTCTACAACAGCTCTGGCAGCTAGGCTAGCATGTTCTGCAAACTCAGCCGCCGCTTGAGCCGCGGAGGTAGTATCCTTAAATTTCATGTTCCAATTCTACCTGCTAACAGAAAAATTGCCATTACCATCTCCAGGAAATGAATGCCCACGTTCCAACCTTTCATCCTTGAAACCTAAGTGGCATGATCCACCATCATCAACACAATATTGCCTTGAAAGTTCTACAACAGCTCTGGCAGTGAGGCTTGCATGTTCTGCAAACTCAGCCGCTGCTTGAGCAATAGAGTTAGCATCCTTAAATTTCATGTTCCAATTCTGCCTGCCAACAGAAAAATTACCATTACCATCTCCAGGAAATGATTGCCCTTGTTCCAACCTTTCATCCTTGAAACCTAAGTGGCATGATCCACCATCATCAACACAATATTGCCTTGAAAGTTCTACAACAGCTCTGGCAGTGAGGCTTGCATGTTCTGCAAACTCAACCGCTGCTTGTGCAACATAGGTAGCATCCTTAAATTTCATATTCCAATTCTGCTTGCCAACAGAAAATTACCATTAACATCTCTAGGAAATGATTGCCCATGTTCCAACCTTTCATCCTTGAAACCTAAGTGGCATGAACCACCATCATCAATACAATATTGCCTTTAAAGTTCTACAACAGCTCTAGCAGCTAGGCTTGTATGTTCTGCAAACTTAGCCACTGCTTGAGCAGCAGAGGTAGCATCCTTAAATTTCATGTTCCAATTCTTCTTGCCAACAGAAAATTTACCATTACCATCTCTAGGAAATGATTGCCCATGTTCCAACCTTTCATCTTTGAAAACTAAGTGGCATGAACCACCATCATCAATGCAATATTTCCTTGAAAGTTCTACAACAGCTCTGGCAGCTAGGCTAGCATGTTCTGCAAACTCAGTCGCCGCTTGAGCCGGGGAGGTAGCATCCTTAAATTTCATGTTCCAATTCTACCTGCTAACAGAAAAATTGCCATTACCATCTCCAGGAAATGAATGCCCACGTTCCAACCTTTCATCCTTGAAACCTAAGTGGCAAGATCCACCATCATCAACACAATATTGCCTTGAAAGTTCTACAACA